>NC_143585.1:43347679-43651586 GCF_048544385.1 Mastigoproctus giganteus
GTATTAGCCTATAAGAAGACTCCTTATCTCTCTTAGCTCTCTTGTATTGCGCCACATTTAGTAAAATATCCAATAAGGAAACAAAATTTTACTTGCGCTCTTTATATTTGTAAATATTGATACAAGTCCTTTTTACCAAAGTACCATATAGCATAAAATATTTGCCATCGTAGACTAATTACCAAAGGGACTTCGTTTTTTGATCACCAAGTAGCGATAATGATTTAAAAAAATCCTTTGCAGAAGATATGCTTCCAACTAACATGGAATAAATATACAGAACGAACTTTTTCGACTTTGTTTATCAAAATGAGATGATTTAGCCAGAACAGACAGAGCGGCACTGATAACTACAGGTGGTGGCCAGCATGTTGAAGTAATTATATCGTCGAAAGTAAATAAGAAAAACATTTCTTGAACTTGGAATATCTCGACGAATGATTCAGTTAGATTTGATGTTGCATAACCTTTCAGAAAATGGCATTCTACCACAGCTCGTGGAAACTTCCAGGTCAAGGATGATCAAGGATGATCACGCGTCCTGATCAAGGATTTCTCTGTGTCCATCAAAAGTTTTTCCCTCGTGTACTGTCCTGATCGTCACAAATGGGAATACTTTTTGGCAACTTCAGATTTCACGTGACTCTTTCTTGTGAGGTTTCTTCAAAGAGTTGTTCTGCAAAAGTCTGCTGCGCTGATGGACTTGAGCGCCATAGTGTCGTGTCATTAAAACATTGGTGTACGTCTTCAAGAACTTGAACATTTCGTTTTCAAAATGGATGACATACGAAAGTTCGAACGTGAGGTACAATAAGAATATTGTAAAATTCTGAGCATTTTTTTATAATAAAAATCTATATATGCGTGTATAATGATAACATAGTATATCACTTGTTTCAAATATTATTTGAAATTCAAGAGACTCTTAAAGATTGACCTCTTTGTGGCTTACATAAAAGAAAATCGCCCAAATGGGTAGCTGCGAACAATTGGAGTGAAAATGTTCATATACTCTCGTTTGGATTTCGTACGTCAATGTTAAAAGTTTTTGTCTGGGACAGTACAACTTATACAACGGGAGTTGAATAATCTTGGATTTGGTAGTCGGTGGATATACGAAAGCCACATCTTTCTGAAAAAAATCTAAAGATTCGACTGGAGTGGTGCCGCCAAAGCCAAGACCAAACTATGGAACACTCGATAAAGATCATATGGTCTGACGAGTCTCGATTTTCGCTTATTTTTGCACCAGTAGGTTGAAAGTGTGGCGTGAACCTCGTGAAATCATGCACCAAACTGTCTCATGTCCACCACTCAAACTGCTGAAGGTGGTACCATCGTATGTGGTATATTCTTTTGGTACAAATGTGGTACACTCATACCGTTAGAAGATTGGTTGTGTTACCTCCAATGACTATTTTTTGTCGTATCAGATTAAATTCATCCTGCAATGCTTCATTTTTATCGGAATTGCAGTAATTCTTTCAAGACAATAAGCAACTGTCCACCTCGCAAAAAATGTATCTGGTTGGTTCGAGGATCAATGGCAGAAATTTATAACACCTGTATTGGCCGCATAATTCCCCAGTTCTGATTACAATTCAGAATGTCTAGGATATGTTGAAAAGGACAGTTCGGTTTTGTAGTTCTGTATAGTCCGCAATACAGAATCTGACAAATATCCTGATGGAAGAATGGTCAAATCTGCAGCTACGCTCCCTCAGACACCTACACGAATCCAAGTGTGCGACCCGGCATGGATTCTGTAAGGTGTTTTAGTGTATTTTTGTCTAATTATATCCATTCTTCCAGCAAAATATCTGGCAGCTGCGACAAAGTTGAACGAAGAGGACTTCGTTGCCGAAAAGCTCTCTCCAGTATATCCTACACATTCTCAATAGGACTGAGATCAGTGAATGCGCGGGTCAGGGAAGGTGATGTAAATCTGTATCATGTTCTCCGAACCATTCTTGAACGATTCTACCCATGTCACAATCCACTTTACACTTTTCTTTGAGTCTATTTGCATTCATTCGCATTTATTTGCATTTCTTCTGTCTGTGACTGTCTTAATACAAAGGTTCGTATATTTTTGGCCAGTGTGTGATCAGTTGCAGTTTTGCAATTTCCGCTACTGGTTTACCCAAATTAAATGTGATTTGGTCCAAATAAAAAGATATCTTGTTAAAACTAAATTCTCTGGAGATATTACTGTTTATAAATCGTCTTTATAGGTAGGATATTCCTCTGGATCTAATTTTATTTTCTAAAGTACTGTAGTTTATCGTATAGTGTATTATCATTCCATGTTAAGTGGCAGAAAGTCTCTAAAATATTAAAAGGGCAGTGGGAATTAGAAAACGTAATTAAGGTTCACTTAGTTTAAATAGCCCCAAATTAGAGATAAAGAATAGCAATTAATCTAAGTTATGGCCGGCGTCTGGACGTGCAGTTAAAGTAGGGATATCTAGGGACTTAACAATCCAATCCGGACCATATGTAAAGTTAAAATATAAACATATAGCGGTAGTTTTACTTCAGATTAAGCTTGTATTTTTCATAAATATCATTAGTTTTCTATTCCTATATACGGGTCTAAATCATGCTGTAGTAATTTTGATGTTACAGTAATCACTGCTCTGTCGTCGTTTTGCAGAGCAACCTTCCTCCCTAGAAACGTTTCGTCGCTAATTATCGCTAATTTCGCCCTCGTAGGTAGCACAGTTGGTAAGATCGCTGTCCTCCCCACACCAGGTGGAAAAGACGTGGGTTTGAGTTTCGTCGATGAGGTGAGGAATTTTTATGGGCCTTTTTCACAACATGGCTGAGTTAATTGGTCTCATGCGAGGATAGCATGGTTTTTTCTCCCAATAACATAAGTCTTTCGTCCATCAAACAGAGAATCTACCAGAGAACACGCAATTTAAAGACAATATATACGGAATAATATGGCCTTAGTCGCTGGTGCTCCTAAAGATCCTACACATTCGCAATAGGATAGACTACAACAACCATAACAATCACTAGTTTCTAAGTCTGCTTACAAAGCAACCGGTGACCTTCGTAAACACTTCCACTCCAAGCCATAAATCGATTATATCCGCCAGGAATGGATATATAAATTCGAAAACAAGTGTGCGACGTGTGACCAAAAAGTTCGGGTACTGAACTAATATTTGGGAAATGATATAGCATACTGGTTATTCGGTTGGATCTCCTTGGACGTAAGATCCTTGAATTACATTGAAGGAGATCCAACCGAATCAGTTTATCCACTGTATAAACTGATTATAACGCTTTTGTACCTTCTGGAACCATTTCTGATAGGCTTTCAGCTTGGGAAACAAAATACAAAAACCACAGGGAGATAAATCTGGTGCGTAAGGTGGATGGGACATCACAATAATGATGGAGTGCTTCACAAGAAATTCTTGAATGGAATGTGCTAGTGTCCAAGGACGTTGCCATGATGTAAGCGCCAATTCCCTGAAGCCCACTTCTTCAGTCGTTTTCTCCGAACAGTACAATCGCTTTTCACCTATTTTGTTGTAGTTCTGTTGTACTTTAGACCATGTACTTGCCTTTTTTGGGTCTTGAGAAGACAAGAGTCCTTTACTAAGTGTATCGAGCCATTGTTTCTGGATAATAGCATTGCACTTACCTTTCTTCACTAATGTAAAAAAACAAAGTGTGGATCAGCAGCAGCCTGTAGCATTACCAAATATTGTGGTAAAATTGATTGATCTGGCTCATAAGAAACACCAGTTTCGCTAGCAACTTCGTGGATGGTTAAATATCGATTACTAATGATCAGGTCACGAGCGATTGAATCATTTAGTTTTGCGGTGGAAGCGCGACCAGAGCGAGGATCACTTTCGATGGGCATTTGGCCGTCTTTGAACTTTGTGACTCACCGAACAGCTTATGGCATCTGCGTTGAAACTGTTTCTAACATGTTGTGGATTTTGTTGCACTTTTATCTAATTGCGAAAAGAATTTGATGAAAAATTGCTGCTCAGTGAAATCACTTATTTTAAAATGAGGCGAAGAACATAAAAAATCTTCTATTATATTCAGAATGACTGCAAATAATCGGGTCATACAAACGTTACTATGCCTAGGTGAGTCCCCGAACATGTTCCGACAAGTGGCAACTCTCTCCAACCCCACAATTTCAAGGTACGAAATCAGCCCAGGAATTTTTTAATCAATCAAACTTCGTGTTCTTATTTATTATGTACCCGCTTCAAAATGGTTCAAGTGTGATAAGTAATTGTATGGCTCTCTGGCGACATCTTCACATCCCTTTTCAACCTGCGAAGTGTAAAACGATAATATTCTTTTTTACCATACTTTAGTGGGCGGGATGAAAGTAGAGCCTTAACTGTAGAAGAAAAATTTAAGTGATATTAGAAACCGGGAAGATAAAAACGAAGGTTGCTGCTTGTCACAAGTTTCCTTTCGTCACTGCAAGGAATTCATGAAATTTTGGAAATCAGGCGCAGGTTGAGTCCATTGGAAGGATCTGATGCAAATGACGGGAGTTCACCAAAATATTGGTGACCTCCCGTATTACAAAGTTGAAACTTTTTGCCCATGCTTCTTATGAATTACAATAATGCTTTTCATTGTTTCTATGGGAAAATATTTCCCAATTTTTTTGACTAGTCGATTTATGAACAAACTTCAAGAACAATCCATGAGGAACTTCCGTTTTATATTAATTCCATTATAAGCATGCTCTCACTTAATGCTCTGGAGATATTGCTGTTTATAAACCCATTTTTGCCACAGGATTTGTTTGTCTTCCATGGATATATGTGCCAATTATACCATGTATCGGATAAAAAATTATTACTGAATTATAGGGCTGCAGGGCTATCACTATTTGCATCATTTATATATTTATAGGGCTGCTCAGATTGAGTAAAACATTTTAAAGAAATTTTGAGGTCCTCACTGGATGCCAAATATTTTTCAAGAATTCTGAAACCTTCATTAGCTGTCAGAAATATTTTCTCAGGAATTTGGAGACCTGAAACAGTTGTCTGAAATACTTTTCAGCAATTTTGAGAGTCGCATAACTCTTTAAGAATTTTTTTTATAATTGTACATTTTGTGTACTTAAAAAAAATTAAATCACGTTTTTAAAGATATAAAATAAATGTATTATTTCAATAATTAGAGGAAATATCTGCAAATTAAAGCACTATTAGCAGTTTTAGGAATACCGTACACCACTTCTCATTTAAAATAATTGCTAAAGTGAAGTACGCGATAAAAAACAAACAAAGTACCGAACCATACAAAGTTAGAACTAATATTTGTTTTAAGGCAGAAAATGGCCATTTTGATCATTATGTAATCGTAGTTGGTAGAGGGCGCTGATATCTTCCTCTATTCAAAAGGAGGAGTCAGAGAAATCCTTTAAACACATCTTACCTATGTCTTTTTACCTCTACTGTTGAGATATTGATCGCTTTCCGTGAGCAGAGAAGTTAGGCCGCAAAGGAAGGCCAATTACAATCACCCTCCAAGATTTCCACAGAGAAATGCGTCGCTGTTGTGAGAATCTCTCTCTTCAAACCGAATCCTCTGTGTCTGAAGGTTTTCACTGTTGCTGGTCTCTCAGTCTCTTAAGAATTGTTCATTAAAATTCCCATCAATCTCTGTGGCGTGCTGACAGTTGGGGAAAATAATAGAAGAAGCTGGAAGAAACACATCGATTTGCTGTAATAGAAGAGCATGTTCTGTGATTATTGAGAGAGGTCTATATCAAGTGGCCTAATCGTCTTTTCCCTTGGTAATACACACTCATCTGCCTTGCTACGCTAACTCGTCAAATTAGTGTTCAAGAAAAGTTTTGCAATCCCCGCTGAATACTTTGCAAGAGCAATTCTGGTGCTAAAGAGAATAAGGGTGGAAAGATTCGCCGTATCTTTGTTCCCAGTTCAAAAGTTTGTTTCAACGTGACATTCGAAGAGGTTCATCTCCTTTCAAGTGCAGAACAGGAAGTGAGAGCCGCAGAATCTCCTTTGATGTTAATTTGCAACAACGGTTGACAGTACTGAATATACCTTCACTGTCCTTTCATACAAATTATTAAAGAAAGACACTAGATGCCGCCACCGTTTATGATCAAACATTGTTTTGAAGAACCTCAACGCATGCGTGTTAGATATCTATTTGGAAATAACTGCAAAGTTATTTTTGAACTCAGGATGCAGAGAATATTGATTTAATTGTAAATAACTATTTTAATTATGATATAATAGTAGAGAATTAAGCGTACATTACTGAAGTCAGTGAATATTAAGTGTATATACGTCAAATGATGCTTAAAACCATATTGGTATATTTACAAGTTCAAGATAATATTCTGCACACATTCATGGTAGTTGGTGTCTAACAGATTCCAATCCGGATACGTCTTTGATAATTTTCAGTGGCAGTGGAGGTTTAGTGAAGTCGTGCTGTTGTTAGAATGGCTTCCAGAACTTTTACAAAGCAGAAGCAACGATCATGGATTAAAATGAATATATTGAGGCAATTCATTGCCTCAATATATCATACTGTTCTTTGATAGGTGCATGCCTTTTGGCACGAGCACAACAATGTATAAGATGGACCACCTTCTGGCATCTTGCCGTCAACGAAGGGTAAGTGGAACTCCTTGGTTTTTGATTGAAAGTGAGGATGGTGTTGAGGTTAGGGTTATTCCAAAGGCAGTAATGTACACGTTGAAGTATGTTATAGGGATGCACAAAGTCTTATCGAGCTGTTTTAAATCATTTGGACTTGAGAGAGCGCACCTGGAATGGAGCCATAAACAGTGGGATTATTAAAATGTGTTGGATTTTTGAGTTGAACAAAACCTGAATTATTAAAACTGAACAACCTTCCCTAATTTAATCTACTAAATTCTCTCAATATGTGTCTCTGAGAGTTTGATCTTTTTCCACAGGTGAATTAATGTCCCCCTAGCTAGGAGCTTTTAAGTCATTTGAAAACATCCAGAGTTACCTGTCAGCAGACTGTTTTCTATGAGGGAACGCATACGAGTGCGCGTTAGGGTATTGAAAGAATGCAATTATCAAAGATATGCTAATAAGGAGTTCTTCCTTATAACTTTACCACTATTTTCTACAGTCTTCCTCTGTACACTACCACCACATGAGTCCCCTTTTTTCTAGCATTGTCTAAAGTAAGTATAATAGAGACTTCAGTAAGGCACATCGTTCCTGTTTTCCATGCAATGACGCAATATTCCAAATGGCAGAAATTCCCACAGCACTGTCCATCATAGCCATCGTGGGTGGGATTGCAATTATCCTCAAACATAATGTAAAATACCCCAGTTCGAGTCCTGTCGATGACAGAGGAATTTTTATGGGCTGTTTTCACAACGTGGCTGAGTTAGTCGGTCTCAGGCAAGGTAGCATGATTTTTCCCTCTGGAAACTCGGATTTTTCGTCCAGCAAAACAGAAAATCGACCTCAGAGCACATGCAATTTACGGAGTATATACATGGAGCAATATGGCTTAGTCGCTAATACTCCTAAAGCCCTACAACAACAACTGTTCATCATGTGAAGTAGATAATAATTTTAACTGCTGTGGTTTTTTCACGTTAGTTAAGGAGAATTAAAAAAGAACCAGTCCAATTTCAATATTCAAGAAGTGGATAGTAAACAAATCCGAACACTACCCTGAAAAGAATAAAGAAACCTGAGTTCTGCTAACTTGGAACACCGATCAAGAATGTCAAAAGGAGATGCGCGAAGAATCAGGTAAAGGCTTTTCTATCGATGCACAAACAGATTCTAACGAAATCTCTCGTGAAGGCGGTGTGCACAAATGACCGGAGTTCTACTGAGGCAAGCAAAAGAATTGCCATTTCAGCAGGAGGGCACATCCGATGTATAAAATCTAATTGTTTCCTTGTTCTGAACAGAACCGTACAAGCGGAAGTCTAAGAGTTGTTTACATCTGCTCTTTCTGCTAGAATCGAATGAAACTTCTTTTTACCTTACTCAAGTAAATATTCAAATAAAAGAACAACTTTATTTCTGATACTCTTCTGCTATTTAGTGTATGGATGTGCAAGTTTTGCGAACGAAGATTTAAAATTAGTTTTTTACCTAGAAGAAAATAAAAGTTTTGTAGAGGCCTGGATGCAAAGTTTATTATTCAAACCATGGTTCTCTTTCTCCCTCTAGTATTTCGGATAATTGAGAGTCTATTCTACTTAATTCGTCAATGACCTCATCTGATAGGCTTCCATATTTCAAATCGAAATACAGCTCAATAAATGATTATGCGCCCATGAATGGCTTTTATATCTTTTGGAGACCATGAAGAAATAACCAACTGCAACTTCGATATGATCCTTAAGGAGCACCTTAGATTGGCAAACAGAATATTACAATTAATTTCATTAGTGAAAAGAATGGTAAAATGACATGCAAAAGGCAACGAAGATATTCTTGTCAAGAGTAAAGTCGAGGATAAAATTGGAAGTGATCAGATGTCGTTCAATACGGAGCAGAGTCTCCTTCCTTCTACTGAAATTCGAGACTAGCTGTTTACTGGGCTGCCGAGAAGTCTAGGTGTCAGTGATGACCTGGCCCACGAGAGCACCGCTAAGCTCCTGGATAGATTTTAGAAATTCTTGAAGGATATCACTACCTTTCCCTAAGAGTACCGCAGTCATCTCAAATATACTCTGCAGGATTGAGGTCTACAGATCGCGCTGGCTACAACATATCGATCATGGTGTTCATTTCCAGATAGCGGTCAACCAGTGTGGTGCGATGAGGTTGAGCAGTAACTGTTTCCCGTTCCCCTGATAGCACATATGAATCGGTATGATGTATCCAAATCCGAAATGACTGGTACTTATGAGAAATCATCTACTAGCAGTGGAGTTATTAGATGTGTACGACGGACATGGTGAAGACAATAGGCACTTTAGCCATACATACGAATACGCCTAAAAGTTCTCTTATTATTCGCATCATCATGGGAGTGCACCAACTTTATTGGGCTGCCCAGAGACTGACCTTAATTCCGCTGAACTCTTTGAGACAATCTGGAAGGTCAGCTTCGGGACAGACCAACAGATTCGCAAACAGTAACTGACGTTCCCGCTTGCTGAAGGAGGATTTGACAAAATCCTCCTTCCTGCTATCAAAAATTGGTTCGGAGTCTATCAACGAGGATACTTTGTGCAATTAAGTATCGGCCGAAATTTGGGCAAATTTCGGCCGAAAAGCTATTAAATATTGCGTCAGTACGATCGTGTATTAATAAAAGATTCTTTGGAACGTTATAGTGTCCAGTTACTTTTTGTACTATAATGTACGTATATGGGGACGCCATTCACCTCAATTAAATGTGGTCACTATCGTTAAGATAGTTTATAAGAATTTTATTTAATCTAAATAGCAGAAGCGTATCAGAAAACATAGACAAAGACCACAGACCACTTTTTTATGAAGTCTGTTGTCAAATGTCATCTGGAAACTGAAAGCAGTGGCATCAATGTCAACCTTTAGAAAAATCGTAAATCTTAATCTTTCCGCACTGTCTCCGACTTTTTATCTATTTTCGCTTACGAAACGGAAAGTGCAGTTCCTTCCCCAGGTTATCTCTTTCTTCTTATATATTTTAGTTTCATTGTTCTCCAGCAGGTAGCACTGGTGGCTTTTAGTACCTAAAGATATCTGGCCATCGATCTGGCATAACCTTTCTCTCAGGTCTCGCGAGAAATGTTCCACGAAATTACCATCAGTCACGGTGACATACGGCAGAAAGAAAACACAGACAAACGCAAAGAAACTGATGGACCGTAATTGGATGTTCTCTGGTTGCTGAGAAACCTACAGCGGACTAAACTAATCCTCGTTATCCGTGGGTAACAGATTTCTGTCCTTCACTCGCTCCAACTCAGTAAAATTGCAGTGACGCAAGGGGTGGGACTCGTAGCTATTAGTCGAACGAATGCTGCATCGGGGGATGAGAGAGAGAGAGATGGAGAGAGATTATGGAAATTTTGGTAGACATTATAGTGTCAAAGAGTGACAGAAAGACAGACATGAAATGAAAATGCAAAGGAACAATGAAAATTAAAAATTAAAAGAAAAAAATGGAGTGAAAAAGGTAATGAGAATGAAAGGAATGTGTACGTGTGTACCCATTAGGGAGAATAAAAAGAAATACAGAGAGAGAAAGAGACAGAGAGGTAGAATGAAAGAGATAAATAAAGAGAGAGAGGAAAGGAAATGAAACTGATAGGAGTAGCCAAACTTCAGTTCGGCATTTTCCTGTGGCTCTTCCATTCTTCATGTACATCTTCCCGTATTGTTCAAAATTTTCTTTGAAGGTCTGAAGCTTGAAGTTTGACAGTCGTGAACTTATGGTAATGGATTCCATTTATCAATTATGTAAATTAGCTACTGCTCACGACTGTCCAGCAGAGAATTTTGTAGATCTTAATAGGGAGAGTGTTATCTCTGCTAGTGAGGTCTTCAAGTTCAGGTGACAACTGGAAATTTGTCTCTCCGCAGTATCTCATGGAAATTAAATGGCGGTGTGAGTTTAGTGCCAAAACAAATAAGGACGTGAGGCGTCAGTACATCGTGTGCGTAGTAGCGTATACTACGCGGCATATAAACTCTCTCTCTCTTTCTCTTCAGATGAGGTGACATCAAGAATCGGATTGCGCACTGTATTTTACAGGGGATAATGGTCCAAATTTCAGCACAGTTGAGTCCACTTGAATTCAGAAATTAAGTTGAAACGATGTCTGTGGTAAAACATGAAAAACACAAATCGTGGACCGGAAGTAGCTAAATCCAAATATTGGTTTTCTTATGGCGATGTCGACCTTGTACAGCTCTTTGGGACACTTCTATTTCTTGGAAATATCTTGGTATGAGAGGGTGGAATCAAAGTTGGAACAGGGAGGAGGATGAGGAAAGAAGGCATCCTCCGGCAGAGCAAAGAGGTAAGAGGGGAGAAGTGAGAATTACCCTTGGCATTGGGAGCCAACCCATGGCTACGCAAAGGAAAACAGTTGGCAGAACAAGGAAGGTCTGCAAAGAAGAGCGCCATGTTGACATTCCACAGCTGGTAGGCCAGATGTCAGTGGCACCTGACCAACTTAAAGGTATTCAGGTGCGAAGAAGAGTACGAAGAGTTAATGTCATCAGTTGGATTGACCTGAAATTGGTAGTGTGTGCCTCAGGTGGGTAGATAACCTTCTCTGGAATACATCCTGAGCGAATTCAGTGAGACCTACGTAGAAGTTTTCTTCAGTGAAAAAAAGATGTTCAGAATTTCGTGGATTTTCCTGTGGCTTAGTAAATAGTCTAATCCAGTAGTCATCATACTGGGGACCAGTAGCCATCATACTGAAGACAGAGGTACATGACATTTTCCCAGTTTTATTTATCACTACACACACACACAAAATGAGTTTCCTTAAATTTCGAGAGGGGTTAATTTTGTCTAAATGGGCAATGCCCTGTATTCACGAAAGTGACCTGGAGTCCTGGAGCAAACCAGGGAGGAGGCTTTGGGTATGTCAGTATGCCTGTTCGAGTAAATGTTTTGGTTACAGCACCTTTTGTTGTCGAATCCCCGTAATCTTGTCATATTTCGCTCTGCTTGTCTACTATCCTTCACTTTTCTTGTATTTGGTCATTTGCTCTGTCAATCTGAATGCCAGTGATCGTGTAAGGGATCCCTTTTATTAATTTACAGTGTAATTCACTCTTGATGAATTCGAGGTGAAGGAGCATATAGCCAGCCAGAACCTGGAGAACGGGGGTTACTTACAATGCAGTAAGCTCTTGTGATAGTTAAGAGCATAGAACGTTGAATAAAATCAATTTTTTTGCGATTTGTGTCAAGGGTAACACTGTGGCACCATACCGCTGCACCATAGCAAACCATGGGAGGAAGATAACTCTATAAATGAGAGAGGGTGCTATCTGTTTAAGGCCCCAGCCCGCCCGACTGATGAGTGTAATCATGACTGTGTATTTCCCTATCTTAGAGACTAGGTACTGCAAGTGGGGAAAAATGTTAACTTTATGTCTATCAAGATTCTGAGGTATTTAACCTCAGAGTGGCACCAGATTGGTCTATTTGCAAGCTTGATTGTTGGAGGTCATGTAATCTGCAAGGTTCCCTTCAACAGGATTGACTTGGTCTTTCTCCAGAAATGGGGAGTCGACGAAGAGTATTCCAGTCGTGTAATTTTCTGACTGCATGGTTGGATCTGGATACCAGCTGCACCCTAATCTCAGCATGGATTTTCAAGACGTGGTCATCAGCATATGTCACTAAGAAGGCTTGCTCAAGGTCCATCCCCAGGAAATCGTCTAGGACAATGGACCAAAAGAATGTCTTAGGCTCTCAAGCTAGTTATACAGGGCTGTCCCCATGGGTTTGTCCCAGGACAAAGCCCTTGGAGTAATCCTGTATAACTAGCTTAGTGAAATGCTGAAACTTTGCAGTAACTGTAACCTTCCTGTAGGTGAGGTATGATTGTATGCTTTTATATAAGTTGGTTGGGATGCCGACCTAACAGCGCCTCCTAAGGATGCTGGACTACCATATCCTATCGAATGCTCTCTCAAAGTCAACTATTATTACCATGGAGTATTAGAAATCTGTGGCTGTAGCTGGTAGAGACCAGGTGGTGAATTGCATCTATTGTACTAGTTACTTTCTGGAATCTCAATTAGGTCTTGAAGTTAGGTTTGCAGCTATGCAATGGCTGTTGAGTCTATAAAGTAACAGTCTCTCCATCAATTTAGCTAGCAAGGGGAGAAACGCAATCGGACGGTACGATTTCAGAATTTCTGGTATTTTTTCTGGGTTTTTCCTGATTAATTCAAGATAAGCATTTTTACATGTCCAGGATGCATGAAACTCACCCTCACCACACTCAAGGAGGAGGTGAGCAAAAATTGTGTATACAGCTCATGATTTTTAAGCTGTTTCATTACAGAAATTAGAATTCTGCTTCGGTTTTTTTGGTGCGTTCGCATATACACTGCCCTACCATTAATATCTGGATATCCTCCATGGACGGAGAAACAGTTTTATGCATGCAACACGTCACAGAACCTGATATAAATATGCATATTGGGCTTCGAACAGAAAATCGCAAAAGTGAGCATGCAAGATGACACGTTCAACGGAATTACCTCAACAGTTCAACAGAATTGATCACCTTAACAAATGCTAGACGCCGATTAACATTGTGTAAAGAGCGCGAATCCTGGACTGTAGAGAAATGGAAAACAGTCCTATGGACAGACGAGTCGAGGTTCGCACTCTACCAGTCTGATGGCCGTTCCTGGTGTGGCGAATGCCAGGGGAACAGTTCCTTCCTGGTTGTATCCTTCCACAATGAAGTTTGGTGGAGGCAGTGTCATGGAATGGGGCTCCTTCCATGGTTTGGCTTGGGCCCATGAGTCCTTATCGACAAAACTACGAATGCTGTGCAATACAAGGACATCCTGGACAATTATGCACTTCCAACATTATGGCAATAATTCGGGGAAGGCCCATACATGTATTAACACGACAACAAGCCATGCCGTACTTCTCGGGGTCATAACAGAGTGATTTGAGGACATGGATGTGGAAAAGTTGGATTGGCCAGCCCAGAATCTTGATCTGAACCCTATCGAGCATCTTTGGGATGAATTGGATCGTCGGGTACGTGCCAAGAGATCGCCCAAAAACAAGGCCGAACTGGTGACTGCGTTAAAGGCCGAGTGAAGGAACATATCACCTGACATGACATTTACAAAAAGCTGGTTGAGAGTATGTCGCGAAGATTGAAGGCCGTCATAAGAGCAAAAGGTTTCAGCACAAAATATTAAATGACACGAATATTAAATATTAAATTCACCAGTCTTGCATATGTGCCTTCTGTCTTTACCATGTTCGTCCGTCCGCATGTAATAACTCAACTTTCCCAGTGGACGGATTTTCATGAAAGTTTATATTTCACCTTTCAAAAATATTTCTGAACCCATTCAAATTTCATTATAATCGAACAAATAGAAATCCGGCAATAATTATTTCTTTTTCTATAAAATTTCTATGGAACAAAGAAATTCATAGATTAAATGTAGTTGTAATGCAGTGCAGTTAGCTTTAGACAGTCTGTGCAAGCTTGGCGTGTATTATGCAAGGCTCGTGAATGTGGCGTCGCTTGTGAAGAGATGTATAGAGAAAAGAGACTTAAAAGTATATGGGAGAAGAGTAATAAACACTATTCAATTATAATAGAACTGAACGACTAAGTTTAGAGAACATAAAACTATAGTTTGATTAAGTGTTCTATAAAATTATAATGTTAGTAACTAAATGATAAGAAGATAACTGTATTTACTTTTCACTTCTATTAATCACAGAAAAGAAAAAAAATTCAATTTATTAAAAAATATTGAAAGCACCTGAACTGTAACGCACTGACTTCATTAATTAACTTGTTTCATTACCAACCCATTTATTGTTGACGCGATCAATGATGATTGCTCTATCTCAGTCCCTTGATTAATGATACATCATCACTTATGGAAATGGAACCATCGATATTTCAGTACAATCAATGCTCAGATAAAAATCACAATCTATGATTGATTGATCTTTGATAGAAAGTTCCAAAATATAAAATATTCTCAACTGAAGATTAGCATGAGAAAATTTTCATTTCGAGGCACATGAATCCCACCCATGATTCAAATTTCAAACTCTAAACATCCTCCTCCTTACGAATAAACATATTTTAGAATTATTTTGGACTGTTGCTGTGGTAACGATTAAGCATTTTCGAAATTAAATAAGCCCCTTGCTGACTCATTACGCCTTTTTCTAATAGAGCTAAATTGTCGCTTTCTAGTCCCTCCCCAAACCAGGAGCAAGTTCCATGAGTTCTGCCAGAACTTATGGAACATGCTCCTGATTAGGAGAAATTGTGTGCGACTATGAAATATGCAAATATTTTGACTTATAAGGGTGATCAGCGGTTAGCCCGAATTTCATTCCAGACATCAAACGAGGGGTGAAACATTCCTAAGTCGATAATTGGCAATATGTTGAAGAATGTTATTTCTCGCGGCCTATGTCACAAAAATTGTGAAACAGTGATTGAAGAGAATAATATCGAAACATTGCAGCGGTCAGAAACAACGTTAGTGACTGAGTTAGCATAATTCAGGAAGTGACGTCTTTTGCGTCATTTCCGTTTCGCGTTTTCGTTACCAATCGGTTTTACTTCGGTCCAAAATGTAGTAGGTGCCGCCAAAGATGTTTTCATATCAAAACCTAATGATTCTCGAAGTTTTTTGAAAAATTTATTAATAATCGCATTTATAGAAAGTCACCAATTTTTATTATTTATCTGTTTTTTTTTTATAACAAGTTCAGCCTATAATTTACGTTTTTGTTCAGGTAACGATAGATATTTTCATTACACGTGAAGTTCGTTCTTCCAAAATAGAACCGCGTTCTTGTTTTCCATATTATTTTATCCCTGCCTGAAGTAATTGGGAAGAGAAAATGAACGTAGTATCCTTCATCTTGTCGTCAATTCAGCTTATCATTGATCAAGTGGAGGAAAATCTGCCGACAAACCTGCAGGTCGAGAAATAGACGGATATCGGAGCGGCCAACATCGAACTGCGTTCTGTCATTGAGGATTACTTACGAAAGCAAAGACATTGTGTTTCAAATAAATACCAGTCTTTCGTATTTTTATCATCAAAGCAGACACACTTTATTGGTTTGCTGCTCCCGCTGTTGTAATTTATAAGAAAAATTAGAAAAGTGAATTACCTGCTTGAGAGAAAGAGAGAGAGAAAGAAAGAGAAAGAGTGAGCTAGTGAAGCAGCAAACAAAACTGTGCGCAATTCTTGAGCAGGAAATCCTTAATTTCAAGACGTTGACGTCTTTTCTTTATTCCACCAAAGTTGCGAACATCCTGTTAATTAAAGCAGTTAAACTTATTCATTAACTTTCTCAAAAGAACCCCGTGTCACCTATAACAACTGCAGCAATCTACAGTTTTCAGATTATACGACCTTGCTCTACGCCGTCCATCTTGTAATTGGGAATTTTATTGTCGTGTGTTTTCTTCAAGAGCCATCAGTAAATCATGAATACCTTTTATTCGCATTAACGATCTTTCTCGGATTGGTGGAATTAAATGGAATGCTTTTTTTCCCCTCTTGCCTGTATTGTAGCTTTATTAATTTAACTGCTGTATGATCTCGATGATCCCTTTAATGATTAATGAGCGTTTGCGATTAAGAAGAGTGGATTAAGGATAATCTCCGTTGTATTGATTAGCTAACGCGATATTCTTTTCATCTTTAATAGATCGTAACTAATCTTTTGTTAGGATTAAGCCGTAATACGGATCTTTAGATTTATTTATAAGTGGGGAAAGATGGATTTCAGACAAATCAGTATGTTAAGCAGCTTAGGCCTGGGCTTAGACTGAGGCTTAGCTTCACGCTTAGTACACGAAAATTAACTTGGTTTATGTGACAGCTTTGTTTTCGATTGTACCATCCTAAAGGATTTGGGTGTATGCCAATGGATATAATCCCATTTTGATGACGAGTTTATGGACTTCTGTTAAGAACAACATATTGAAAAAAATCGGGCTAATGAGGAATTAACCTATTTATTACGTTTTATTTTTTTCTTAAAATTTCAAGAGTTATCGGTGTGCATCAATGGAAGTATACACTAAGTGGCCATTTTATTGGATACACCTGTCTTTTTCATTAAATTCATTTGGTAACAGTATCACGTGTTCTCGGTATGCCCTATAAAAGCAAAAGAAAAACAGGGTTGGTAGATGTGTGAGGGATGCTGCACGCGTGCAATTCAGTGTGGATTTAATAATCCCTCTTGACAGTGAGAGATTGGAAAAACGTCGTCTGGTCTGACGAATACAAATCCTTTCTGTTTGACTGGTAACACAGAATATGGCACCCATAGAAAGTATTCCATATTACAATTATGATCCCTGGTCTGCAGTAAACGCCCCTACCCACAAGTTGTGCTGGGGCAGCGCCATAAGAATGGACAAGATGATCCATCATCACAGACAGGACATAACCCTCACTGACAAGAAGGAAGAGGCTACCAACCTGATCAACGTAGTGGTGTCCAACGTCAGCAACCTCCAGAAAACCTATGAGGAAAAGATCAGGAAGTACACAGATCTTAGTATTAGAATTAATATTAGCCATATAAGCCACAGGCGTTGGCTGTACTGTCCAAAATAATAAATAGATAAAGAAAATTCAAATGATGGGCTTCCCTCCTCATGTAGATAACTAACCAGTGGACTTTTGAATTTCTTAAAACTGTCAACCTCAACTACCTTCGAAGGCAACTTGTACCAGTAATCAACGACTCGTTGGCTAAAAGAAAACGTCCTACAATCTAGTCTAAACCTCTGTAATTTGAATTTATGGCGCCTAATACTGGAATCTTTGTAACAATGAAAATTCAGCGTTCATTCATTTTACTATTTGCTCTCAGAGCTTTATAAAACTCAATCAGGTCCTCTGAAACAGCTCAACATACCCGGTACCCCCATAAAGGTCCACACCAGGCATCCATCCTATTCCTCTTTCCGGATTAAGATCAAAAGTCCCAATATAGAAAGATATCTAAATACAGATATCCGGTCCGCAGGTCTCTTGGTAATGCCATCATAATGAACAACCAGCGGTACAAGCGATCTCGAGACCAGAGACGGGTAGTGTGCCTCTCTCTCTGCATAGCTAGACAGCGAACCAGACTATCCCTTCCAACTTACCAACTTACAATCATGCAGATCAATGCACAACACTTTAGATGCTTTTCTGATGAGATCAGGCTCATTGCAACGGAAAATTTATTTGATATTATATGCATTCAGGAACCTTATGTCTTTAAGCACATTTATGGGCATCTTCCAAAGTTATGGGACATCCCATGACTACAAGAATCATCCAGTCCTCTGCAACAGATCCTAAATCTGCCATCGTCATATTCAATAACAAGTTGGATATCACTGTTATCTCTGGCTTGTGTAATTAAAATTCCATCTGTATTTTAGTCTCTACATCAACTTTCTCGTTCTACTTACTGTCACTATATTGTCCACCATCAGCAGATATTAATTTATCACAAACATATCTAGAACAGGTGTTTGCTATTTTAAATCCCACATATTTAATAATTATAACTGATTCAAACTCAAAATCTTTCTTATGGTTCAGCAGTGTCTTGGACAACAAAGGTAGGATTTTCGAGGAATTTTTATTCACCTACAATTTAAATCTGCACAACTTACCCAACCAACCGCACACCTTCTCAAACGTCAACGGAGAATCAAACATTGATTTAACCATTTCAACGTCCGCCATGTCCTCGAGGATCTCTGATTGGACCATACATACTGACTACACAAACAGTGACCACCGAGCAATCACTTTTAAGGTATCTCTCCTTCCAAATACTACAGGTCCCCCTCCTTCTCCTCCTCCAAAAGATCTTTGAAGATTTTCTACCAAAACCATCAAATGGCCTTTATTTATGTCTTCATTTCACCAGGATTTTAACGTTGACACTCGCCGGTCTTTGAACCAGTTCAATGCCTCAGAATATGCATTCTATGTACAGGCTGCCTTACTTCGTGCTACACAACGCTCCGCTAAGAAGAAAATTAGCAAGCATACTACAGTTCCATGGTGGACAGCTGAACTTTCCACTCTGCGCAAAACAGTACACAAAGCACGCAGAGACTTTCGACGGAGAAGGTCCTGGCCTGAACCAGAAGTCACCAGACTAAAAAAATACCTATAAAGGCCAGCGGAACGAATACGTAAATACAATTGCAAAACAAAAACTTTCCTCCTGGCAACACAGTTCACTCCGGAGGAAATTCTGATCCCTGGGGTCTATTATATAAAATTAACAAAAACAAGTATCACTCTCATGAAGTATATAACACTGTAGTGAACAACGACACAGAAACCACTAACTGGAATGACTCAGTTAACGCCATCCTGGATCGACTGGTTCCCCTGGACGATCTCACCACAGAAACTCCAGAACAAATATCTATCAGGAATAGCAACTCAACCTACCACTCCTCATATGAAACGGATCTCTTCACTCTTCCCGAGCTAAAGCTGGCCCTAAGCAAAATAAATATCCATAAATGTCCGGGTTTAGATCTTGTGGAAAATGCTGTAATTATCAAATTTGCCGAAATTTTTCCAGAAATACTTCTTTGTACAACAAATGTCTTACTGAGGGGATATTTCCTAATCTCTGGAAGGTAGCTTTGATCAAAATTATTCACAAGCCGGACAAAAATAAATATGATCCCAAAGCATACAGACCCATCTCTCTTTTGGCAAACCTTGGCAAACTATTTGAAAGACTGTTAGCTCCCAGAGTAGCAGATTTAATTGAAGGTCAAAATTTAATGTCTCCATCCCAATTTGGCTTCAAGAAGGGAAAATCCTGTGAAGACGCCTTGGTCTCTTTAGTTAACCACATATCAGCTTCGAGGGCTAAATATGAAATGGCCATATTCGTTGACTTCGAGGGAGCTTTCGATTCCCTCTGGTGGGAGAGCGCTCTCAGTCGTCTTACCAAAGCCAAGTGCTCTCAGCAACTGTTCCAAGTTATTAGAAGCTACTTCCAAAATAGACTCATCTAAGTAATCTCGAAACAGCAGTCTCTCTCAAGGACCATTTCAAGAGGATGCCCCCAGGGATCAGTTCTGCGACCCCTCTTCTGGAACATAGTTTTGGACAGCTGGCTTACGCAAAAACCTGACAATATCTCTGCCTTCGCCTACGCTGATGATTTAATTCTTCTATTTTTAGGTCGATCGCGTGTTCAACTAGAACAATCAGCGAATACTTGACCACTTGATTAGCTCTTTCTGAGCTAATCAAGTGGTCAAGTATAAATAAACTGCGAATATCTGCCACAAAAACAAAACTGATGGTTTTTAAGGGGAAGTTAGATTACAGAAGACCTCCAAATATAAAGATAGACGGAAATTATTATTATTATTATTTTAGGGTTGCCCGTAATTAAATACATTAACCCGTATTTGTGTCTGTAAATTACGTAT
This sequence comes from Mastigoproctus giganteus, assembly GCF_048544385.1. Classification (NCBI taxonomy): domain Eukaryota; kingdom Metazoa; phylum Arthropoda; class Arachnida; order Uropygi; family Thelyphonidae; genus Mastigoproctus; species Mastigoproctus giganteus. The sequence goes on from NC_143585.1 coordinate 43,367,865, forward strand.
GTTCTATGGTTGATTTGCCTGTTTTGCTGGACGAAAAAACCCCAGTTACTGGGGAGAAAAACCTTGCTATCTACGCCTGAGACCAACTAACTCAGACACGGAGTGAAAAAAGCCCATTAAAGTTCTTCGCCTCATCGACTGGATTCGAACCCAGGCCTTTTCCACCCGGTGTGGGGAAAGATAGACGGAAAGCAAATCCCTTTTGCTCCTGAATTAAAACATCTTGGCGTAATTTTAGATGACAGGTTAACCTTCTCCTCTCATATTAATCACCTCGCCTCGAAGATTAAGAAGTTCACTGCAGCAGTTATCCGAATTTCCAAATTGGACTGGGGACTAAACAGGAAGACTCTCTTACTATATTATACAGCAGTATTCGTACGAATAACAACATATGCTTCGGGAGCCTGGTTCCATAGAGCCGTTAATGTTAAACTCCGTTCCAAGCTCATTTCCATTCAACGGATTATGCTGCTTGCCATGCTCCGGGCCTGCAGGACAGTGTCCTCTGCTGCTCTGCAGGTCTTGCTGGAGTCTTACCACTAGACCTGCATGTAATCTTCAAAGGACTATGCTATCGTCTAAAGCACGGAGTTCCCGGCGAGATTCTCGGCATCTCATGCAACTTAACTGCTAACATCAAAGATGAGAAACGGAGAATCTGGAATGAACTTATCTGTGTGTGGCAATCACGATGGGATTCCAGTACTACGGGTCAAGTCACCCGCTCTTTTGTTCCTGCAGTTACCTTCTCTCTAAAAAAGAACGTCCGCCAATGGTTTTCTCCCAGCCTAACAACATCGTATATACTTACTGGGCACGGCTCCATCAACTCCAAACTATTTCAATTTGGCTTGTCTGACACCCATTCTCTGCTTGTGTGGTTTTGAGGAAACCTGGACGCACATTCTGTATCGCTGCAGCCTGTACCACCATGTCAGATCTACACTACAAGCTGCTGTCAGCAACTTCTCTGAAGGAAATGAAGTGGCGCTGACTGAAAATTGTGAATCGTTCTCAGCTCTACAACAGTTCTGCTCTGCCGGTTTCACCAAAAGAAAGCAACTCTTCTCAAGTTTATCAACAACAAGGAACCAACCCAATACCTGCAATGTCTATCGATATTTCTTAAAACTGATATCGCCTGCCATCCACTTTTTTTTTTTAAGCTGGTACCCTAGTTTGGGCAGCTGTGGATACAGGAGTAGCTAACACCCACTGGTATAGCACTACCTCCAGTGGGTGCGGTTTTCGTTCTTCCTAGGACAGAAAAAGACTGCTGTCTTGTAGTTCCTGTGCCACAATTAATACTTCTGATTAGTTGCGTGATGTGATTTGCTGTGTGAACATGTTACATGTTCATTACACTTATAACATTGTAATTAACACGATTATATGTATATATCATTGTATGTATCATTATATGTATCATACATATATCATTGTATGTATCATTATATATTGTATCATTATATGTATAATATATATATCATTGTATATATGTATGTACATAGCAGATTTGCCAGTTTCTGGCTAGGGGCCACTTGTTTTTTTTTTTTTTTTTTTTTTGTTAATAAAATAATAAAGAGGTCCTCTAAGGTGCTTAATTGCCAAGCTCTGTAGCCCACATAATCGAAGTCTGTCTTCGTGCGGTCACCCTTTTCCCGATTTCACCATGCGAGTGCCCCTCTTTGGACCCTGTCAAGAAGCTCAATGTCTTTTTTCAGATGAAGTCTCTATACTGGAACATAGTGTTCCAAATGCAGTATTAAAATTGCCCTATTACAGTGGGATTATGGCCTCCATGTCTCTTCAGGATAATGTTCGATAAATTATCGAAAGGACACCATGGGCTTTCCTGGTTGCCGGTTTCCACTGCCCAGAAAACTTCATATTTGCCCGTATCGTAAGTCCCAGATACCTCTCTTCTTCTACTGTTTTTAATTCATCTCCACCAAGTGTATAAGTTATTTTGGGAGTGCTTGTATTTTTCTGCATTAAAACATAGCCGGCATTTTTCTGACCATTCTTGAAGCCTGCTCAAGTGTTCCTAAAGGAACGCTGCTTGGCGCTAATCATTAACGACACTTCCCAATCTTTACATTGACTGCAAAGTTTGATATCAGAATGGTCCAAGGATCGACTCCTTGGGGCTCCCCTTCTGATGTTACACCAATCTGAAGAATATCGGTTAATCACAACTCTTTGCCTTTTGCCCTGAAACCACCCTACAATCCATCTTAGAATCTTTTCAGTAATCCCGACATGTTCCAGCTTAATAAATATAGTAACCTCATGAGAGGTTATTGTATAAGCTGGAACTATCGAAATTGTTCCCTACAATCTATCTAGCTAATGAGTAACTGTGTAGAAATAGCTTACCAGCTTAGTTAAACAATATTTTCCCTTAAAAAACCATGTCGTGTGTCTTTCGGAATTCCATTTCTATCTAAATGTCCTGGACTGCACTCTTAATTAATACCTCTAAGATTTCCCCTACCGCTGAACTCAGACTAACTGGTCGCAGAACCAACCAATTCTTCTTCCTCATTTATTCCTTCAACTTCTGTTGTCTGGGACAACCTCCCTTCACATATATTTACTAAAAATTACAGTCTACAGAAATTGAAATCTAATATCAACAACCTTCTTCTTTCGTCTCTTCTCAAACTTAAACCTACTCACGTTACTAAGTACTTCAGGTTCTAATACCTTTCTTGTTCGCGGTTTTCATTAAAAAAAAAACTTAGTTTAAACAACCCATGAAGAAGATGATAAAAATCCAAACTTAGCCTATCTAAACCTCTCTTCAAACTAAGCCATTCTGCGCTTGCTTCAGAATTGCATTTCTATCTTGATGATCATGTAATACACTCTTTATCATTGCCTCCATGGTTTTCTCTACCACTGAAGTCACACTGACCGGTTGGTTGTTACTCACTTTACTTTTATATCCGTCTTTATGTATTGGAGATGTACTGGAACTTCTCCGACCCAAGGGAACCTCTCCTGAGTCCGGAGATTATCCATATAAATATTTACTGGAAATGGCTTGAAGTTGATTATAAATTGAAAATATTTGTGAGCCAGTTTTGACACTTACATCGAAGTATAGCAGTATTACTAACACTTTGCAAAAATTAATAACATAATTAAGATAAATAATATTGTGAGATTAGCAAAGGTCACAGAGGGTTATACTCCAATTATGGGTGCACCTCCTGAGGAAATGGCTTCTTTTGCTTGAATCCGTCTAGAATTGCTGGCATAAACTAACATAACCTTTTTTCACTAACCAAAAATGAAACTATATTAAAAAATCCACACTTCTTTTACTTGAATCCGTCCCTAATTTGGCCATGCCCGCAACGCTGTGACAGGGTGCGTCTCATTGATTAGGATGTATTATTTCCATCCTGAATAGAATCCAGGAGGGAAACAGTTCTTTTCACTGCTCAAAGAGTCATTGAAAACTGGACATTTTATGATCAGACAGTTTTAACATGTGTCTTCAGTAGGCATTGAAAACTGGACGTTTTATGAGCAAGTTTTGATGTTCATCTGACATTGAAAGACTACGTTTCGTAAAACGTACCTCCTTCTGATATTTGAGTGGTTCTTGTTTAACCATTGCAGTATTACGTGGTGTGGAGAGATGCATTGACCAAAGTGGTAGCAGAGTAAATGAGGATCTGATTATGAAAGGAGGGAGTGGAGAGGGTCTCTGCATATAGAGAAAATGCAGTGGGGTTATTGCTGACATTTGGAACAAATGCAATGGTTGAACAAAAGTAGGTAGGTATTTTTATGCTGACCTCACTTTGGGGGGCAAGATCTATCTGGACTGAACCTGTTTCAGAGCAGAATTTTATTGTATTATTTCCTTCTTATTTTTTTTTTAATTTTCGTTTATTGCGATTATTATTTTTATTTTTTTAACTATTACATTTCTTTTTCTGTATTTTTGTTATTATTCTTATTTGACTTTTCGTGTTTTCCTCTGGTACCGTAATCACAGAAGAGTCTTCCTGTGGATGTGGGATCTTCAGCTTAGTGCATGCAGACTAGCCAATAAATGCACATTTGCGGCCCGCCTTCTCCTGGCATGGACGGGTACTAGGAAGCGGCTTTCGTCATTATTGCTGCTTCCTGACAGCAGAGTGGTCAGAAGCAACTAAACAACACACAGATACGCAAACATAACACTAATTTCTGGGGATTTGACAGAGCTCTGTATTCATCACAGAGTACCATGGCGGAGTTGAACTAGAGTTCAGGAATCGCCCTACCTAAAACACATACATGTCCATGTGGTATTTGATGTTATTGGGGTCTATTTCTGACGTCAGAACTATTGTCAGGGTAAAGTTAGTTTCCGACCTACCCCACTCAGTACACTCTGTCATTTTCATTATGAATACAATGGTATCTCTGCCTGGCTGAACTCCAGAACATGGGTACACCTGAGTCAACGAGTTGCAGATGTGGCCGATTTAAAGTTAAAGAAGCGTGTTTTTTTTTTTTTTAATAGACTTTCATTTTTGGCTGGTGTAAAAAGGTTAGGTTAATTTACCACACTAATTCGAGACGGATTCAAGCAAAAGAAGCCACGCCCGCAATGTTGACACCCATGTTCTGGAGTATAACTGGAGTATGACACCCATGTTCTGGAGTATACAGAATGTTCAATTATCAGTTACAATTCAGAAAATATCCTTGAGTATAATTAATAGGAAAAACAGATAATAGAACAGAAGGATAGGTTATTCTGAACATGGGTACCACATTGCGAGCGTGGCTTCTTTTGCTTGAATCCGTCTCGAAATAGTGGGGTAAACTAACCTAAGCAGTGTAACTGACATTAATGAAAGTCTACTAAAAGAACCACACTTCTTTTACTTGAATTCGGCACGTTCTCCTCGCGGTGACTCAAGTGTACCCACGTTCTGGAGTTCAGTCCAATTATGTGATAATAATTACAGAATCAAAAAAATTGATGCTAAAAACAGCGTAAACCTTAAAACCAACCAACCAAATAGCTTCATAAATCACATACAGATTTTATTCACTTCCATTTTATCGATTTTAAGAAATGGTCACCTGACTTTTCGAAAAAAAAAGGAGGATAAAATCACTGGCATAGTGGCAGAGCCATGGGTTTGGTGAATAAGCGAATTAATATTCATTTAAACACTATGGCAATTTAATCAATAGGGATTACAACATGGCCCAATATTATGGGCTGCACACAAAGTTTGGAAGCAATACACCATAACCAGTAGGCTTTTATCGCGGTATGCCTCTTCAGCCATTAAATTCCCTATTTTACCGAGGATAATGGCCCCCTTACAGCCGAGAAAGTTTCATCTTTTTCTTCGAAATATCTTTAGTTCCCTCACAAAGCTTTACACACTCGCTAGCAGAATAATGCCGAAATTTTGAAGTGTAACTGACCTTAAAGATAGCAGAGGGGTGTAGCACTTTCACCACACGTCGCTGAGTTGGCCAACCGTTCGGCTTATCATTGATCCAGGCGAAAGTAACCTGCCAGAAAACCGCCAATCACACAGATCACAGAGTGCATCGATTTCGACAACAGTTTGTGTCCCTGCCAGCCGTTGCTTGTGCTTCGCGGAAGAGGAAATCACTGATAAGGTACTGTGTAACAGCAGTCAGGTCATTTGTTATTATTACCAGCATGTAAACCACATTAACGCACTCCTAGTGTGCCCCTACACAGATTTAGAATTGCATTATTTAGTCCGGTTAAAATGGAACCCAAGAAATAATGGCTGCTCATTATTAGGGTGGCCCGCAAAACTAGTCATCAATAAAATTGATTAGACTCGGCTACGTTTATTTGTATATAATATAAAGAATATCGATATATCGAATTTATATAAGCGTGTATGTAGTTAATATAATGATTTTTATTAGCTTCTTTGCATGTGTTTTAATTAAATCGGTATTTGTAAGCCCATATCCGTTATTATGACGCGCTTCCGGTTTAAACATCACTTCCGCTATTGCTGATTTCCTGTAGGTTATTTGTTTACAATTTTAATTGTTGCTGTATTTCAGTAAAGTGATTAGATGTCGAGTATAAAGCAGAGAGCTACCTTATAACGAAAATTAATTTACTACACTCACTGATCAAGAAATTAGAAACGTTTTCCAGTTGGCGTCAACAGATAAATGTAGGGTATGTAAATGTGAGTTGTCACATGGTATTATCACAAGTTCCTTGGTATCACATAAATTCCGCACATTTTCCTTGGGCTTCTTAATCCATCCGGCAATGAGGAGGATAGGTGACGTTTTCTATTTTCAAATACGTTCAGCAGGAGCCACACTTGAGAGAACAAACCTAACCCTAGGAAAGGCTTATTCCCCAGATCCTTTGGATTTCTTCCTCTTTCCTGCCCTGAAGTCCTTCGTGGAAAACATTTTGCTGTTGATGATGAGCTAATTTCTGCTGCTGCTGAGTCGTGGTTTGAAGGATAGTCAGAGGACTTCTACAAAACTGGCCAAACAGAACACATATCAAACAGAATGCTAATGAATGTTCTTCGCTTTGAAGGATAAAAAAATAAAAACTATTCTTCTTAAGGCAGCATTTCTCAAACTGTGGTTCGTGAACCCCTAGGATATAAAGAGTTGGAACTCCAAAGGACTCATGAATGCTGTCCAAAATTTCTTATATTTAAAACCCGAAAGTGACAACAGGTCAGTTGGATATATACTTGGAGGCTTTTATTTCATATAACGGAGAGTAGCCTGCAGTAGACAATTTATTTACAATTGTTATATCACTAGAGACAATTTGCTGACTAATGAGGGACCAATTAGGCATGAAACAGGCTGTCATAGCAGTGTCTCATGTTTTAAACAAATGGTCAGTTACCTATTGGCAAAGCCATCCGTTTGAAAGTAGTGCAATGCCACTGCAACTCGTTGAAAGACACGTTTCCATTACCGTTTAAAGTCTACTGGACATAAAAACAGATTAAAGGACAAAATAGTTGTTCAAACATCTTATAAAGAGAGAAATGTCATCCGTTTTTGCATGGATTCTTAAAGGCAAATGCAATCGTTACTGGATTGCTGCTCTTAATATTTATGGGTTGTGTAAGTGGGTAGTTTGAATAGATTTAAAGAATTAGACAAATGGACAGACGAAATTAGTAATTCTTTTTTTTTTTTTTTTGACTAATGCATAAGTTTGCTTCTCTGCATCATTTGTCAATTTTTCATATTACATTTTTAAAAACATTTTTAATTTTAAAATACTAACTGGTTTAATTATAAAATCTGCCTATTAGCATTTTATTAAAAATTATAACAATAAATCTATTGTATATACCATTTTTTTACAACATAATTATTTTAAAACCAACGCTATAGCAAATTTTCCATTAGGTGGCGCTTCAGTACACCGAAAAAGCCAGATTTAAAGAGAAAATCGCCTGATAAATGATCCCAGACATCGCATCAAATTACCAAAGAGTTTGCAAACATCCATTGAAACTTTTAGAACTAAACATGCAATCTCCGGTGTTAACAAAACATAAGTAAACGCTCATTATTACAGCAATATCCGGATTACTGAACTCGGTTATATTTAGATATTTTTTGGATGCTACTTGCCTTTATTACTTCTAGATGGTTCATTGAGTCAGCCCGTGTACTCTGGCGAAGAAGACATGATCGCGGCAATTTTCTACGGGAAATCAACTCAGAATTGAAGTGCATTACATGTCCCCAGGGAATAATTAGAGAAACAGCAGGATGAAGAAAGTTAGTCATCCTATAATGAGCCTTTGATTCTTCACTGCCTCAAGAAACTGTGAAACCTCAGCTTCATTAGTGTTCTCTTACAAGAACCGGCTTATTTTTTTTATTATATATTTTTTGTTTCTCTTTCTAAAGTTTCCTGGAAATGAGCAACACATCTGTAAAGATCCTACCTGGAATTAATGAAGCTATCATCTTGCAAAGAAATGAAGAAGAAAAAACTATCCTCCTTGAAAGGCTGTTCAAATCATTAACATGATTAAATTATCAGACGATATGCAAATGCAAATATTCGGTAATTGGGTTATAAGATTTTATAATACAAATAATTTAATGAACATGGATAGGTTCCAATTGGAAACAAAATCACTTTCCCAGTTTAGCATTAAAAAAAAAAAAAAAAAGTAGGGTTAAAGGGCGAAATTGCAGGCAGTATTTAGTTACTAGTAAATTAGTGGGTTATTAAAACAATTATGTTCAACGCATTATTGTCTTCTTAATGAGTTGCCCTAGTACTGCACTACTTTTAAGTGAACGTCCAAGGTCGTGGTAAATAAATGATTTTTCATCCAATCACGAAGATGTAATTTCAACTCCATTGCTCCTTAAGTAGCATTTAATGCCAAAACATTGAAAAATCTTTGGGCACTTCAACCGCAATGTACAAGAAATTAGTGGTAAATTGTACCGAAGAGTAAATTGTATGGGAAAAGTACGGATTTGAATTTTCTTAAGATGGAAGGAATGTTTATGGGTGGACAAGCTAGTCGGTCTTGAAGTGAGTGAAATGGTTTTTCGGGAACTTGGGTTTTTCATTCAGAAAACAAGAAAACCAGCCATGGAATACACTGAGTTTATAGACAAGTATAACGAGCCTCATAGTCTAAGTGCTTTGGTTTAAGAAGAACAAAAACAGAGAAAGAGAAGAGGTTAAAATGTGATCACCCTTGTCGGGGGAAACCGCACATCTCATGAAAATTGAAACAAGGTCTTAGGTTAGCAAAATTACTCGTAATAGGACCAGCACGGAGCTCTGAAAGTATCGGGGGAAGGGCAAGAGAAAACACTGGGGACAATAAAAGTCCCCAAAGACAATATGTGTAGATAGAGAGGGAGGAGAATCACGTAATAAGGTAGGAGGCAGATAAACCACTGCAACACTGCTGAGTGGTTTCTCAAACCTTTGCTGTCAATATAACAGACTCGACACCCTCACAGGAAGTGGGGAGGAACTACTCAAGAGACCCTGAGACTACTAGAAGCAATGATCGTGACACTTCTCAGGTTCATGGACCCTATCAGACTGAAACGTAATATATCCCAAAGGGAGAAATTCTTCATTCCTAATGGCATTGTGAAGCCAGCTTTTCGTAATGGAAATAAGATTATAGAAGAAGGTAAGGGGGCAGAGGTGTCCTTTACTACGCTTCTGTGGTTTTGGAAAGGCGACATAATGCACCTACCATTTCCGTGGAGCTACTGTGGTTAATTGCTATCGATTAATAAAACAGAAGAGGGGAGGCAGAGAAACAGGAGAAGGCTTCGCGTGTATTGGAGATGAGATTTTATTACGGGAGGCGAGAGACCAGTTGAATTCCTACAGGAAGAGGCTTAACAACTGACGGGTCACTGAAAGGGGACAGCAGTTTTGTCAAGAAAGATTTTACTAATTTATAAAAAATAAGAGCAGCATTTGAAAAGTTGATATTTAAATAAACATTCACTGACCAAAAATGAGGAAATCTTTGGCAATTGGTGACAAAAGATTATTAAACATAAGGTATACAAATGTAAGTTGTCACACCGTATGTTGACAGTTTACTGGGTATTACATAGGGTAAATGCAATACACCTTCCTGAGGATTATTAGCCAATCCAGTCACGGGAAGACAGGTGATCTTTCCGATTTTCAGAAAGGTGCTATTATTGGAGTACGTTTAACAGAAGCCACAGTTGAGCAAAAAAAGGAAATTACTGGTGTTTGCAAGAAAGTTTCCATCTCAAACGTGTACAATGAGCGGAAGATGAAAGGAGAGTGCAGCTTGGAATGGAAGTATTGCAACTGAAACTCGGGTACTGAATGAACGAGATGTAGGAATTTAAAGAGAATTGCGCGTCAGAATAGAAGGACCAGCGGGTAGTCTTTCTTTGCCTAAATTGACTGAAAAATTCAATTTAGGCAAAGAAAGACCTATTTCCAACCGAACCAGTCGACGGGAATTGAAGAAATCATGGATTTGTAGTTGATACCTGTACCAGAGACAACTTCTCTATGTAAAAGAAAAAAAAAAATCAAAAGATTCGACTGGAGCAGTTCCGCTAACTCCAAGATTGGATTCTGGAGTAGTGTGAAAACATCACGTGGCCTGATGAGTCTCGATTTACACTTTTTTTTGTGCCAATTGTAGGGCGAAAGTGTGGAGTGAACCTCATGAAGCCAGCCATCCAGGGACGGATTGGGTCCGCTCTTATCTTTCAGAAGGTTGTGTTTCCTCTTTCTGTAGTATCGCACCAATTTGCGACGGATTTTTTCAAGACGACAGCGCCGCAATTAAACATTGTGCATTCCCCACGGGTCAGAGGTGCTGTTCTTCCAATATCTCAATATCTCTTTCATTATAGGGTTAGAGGTAGAAATCTTCCATTTCTAGATGTCTTAGTTCAGTGTGTGGGTTCTCGTTTGGTGACCTCATATACTGAAAACTAATTTCCCAAGGATAGTTCACCAGTTATAAGTCGCTACGTATCCAATATCTGCGTAGCACAGCACAAGCGCTATTTAGCCTATCATGGTAGCACTGTGATTACGCCGCTGTAGTGATGTCGAGATCTCTAGGACCAGGGCGGAATTATGTAGGTACGATATCCCGCCATGTTTTTGGACAGATTTCACTTACATGAGAATAATTCTGTCGCCCACTTGGATCTCAATATTGAGTTTATTGTCACTGGTTATGTTTTCCACTGTCCAGACAGACTTGCACGTCTTAGGGTGTTGCTATTACCATATTGGTTGCGTGCAGCTCCCTACAGGAAGTTGTGGTGAATAGTTTCCAGAGTTAAATCTGTTAATTCCCTTGCTGCAACGTGCAGATTCTGTTTACCTGATCCCATGCCCGAATTGTGGAGTGTGTTATATAGGAGAGTCAAACTTGAAGCACGAGGGGGCTATTCGCTAGGCCAACTTCGCCTGCTCTGCTGTTGTTGAGCATTGCTGTGAACAGCAGATTAATTGTAACCCACGTTCCACCGCGTATATGATTCTCGTCATCGCTCCTGGTTGGAGGCGCTCCATATAGTTGTGGCAGGTTCCAATGTTAATCGTAATCGTGAAACCTGCATACATATGTAAGTGGTTACGATACAACATAATGAAAGATGGCGAGCTTATAACGTGGCAAATGTATGTCAGCCTACTTCTCCAGAGCCCGAAGCCTGATTTCCTCCCTTCACCGTTGACGATGTGTTTGGTTTTTTGTAGCGCATGCGTATATGTTACTCCTGCAGAATTAATGATGTTATATCATATTACTTGTCTTCTAAGTTGATAAAGGTGGCACACACATCGCTCCGAAAGCTACTTAATGTATATTTCGGCATTTATCTCTATATATTTTAATTTTATTCTATTCCTAATACGTTTCCTTACTTTGTATTTTATTTTTAATACCTTTTTACTTTATACTTTTAGGTTTCGTTGGCAGAGACAAGACTTGTTTCAGTACGCATTCAGAATATTTTCCGGAAGATGAATCTTTCCAAATTTTGGAGTGTTCTTTTTTGATCCATTTAAAAGATACACTGAATTCTCTTCGAATGCCTTAGTTTTTCGGGTTATGTGTTTCATTGCTTTTCTTTCACTCTGTAGGAAATTTAATATATGTATGTATTTAATACTGTATAATGTGTGGTCTTATAATCGAGAGTGATTGGACCGGGGTTCGAGCCCGTCACCACCAAATACAGAGGATGCGAAAGGTCAGGGAATGACCACCGCATATCCCGGAGCAATATGGCCTTAGTTGCTAATGCTCCTAAAAACCAAATAACAACAACAACAACATATAGTCGAGAGGTTAGCTTCCATCTTTAGTATTTGTTTTGTGAAAGTCCCTTTTCGCCCTTGAATCGACTATGTGTTAGTTCGGGGGAGGAGGAAAAATTTGGACCGTTTTGGTCGATATTCCAGCGCGTGCAGATACGAAAGTGGTTATGATTTATAATTTTAAAATGGATTAATCTAAATCTCCTCTCTCGTTCCTTAATTAAAATGAGAAATTTATATCAAGACTTCTTATAAATTGAGTTCCCTAGAGAGAAAGTGAAGAAAATAATGAAGTGAAGTGTTAATCGATGGGAAGACTCTTTAAAAGGACAAATATTTAAATGAAAAGATAATTATAAAGTTAGAAAAGCCCTAGCTAAACTCGGCCACGGTTAGTTGGTCCTGAGACTAGCTAACCTTGGTTGAGTTAGTTGTTCTCAAGACAAAGTTGCATTGTTTCCCCGTCTAGGAAATACTGGTTTTTCATCCCCAAAAGAGAAAAAAACCTGTTTTAGAAATTTACAGACATTGACATAGGAAAATAATCCTTAAAAATGTATTCTCTTCTTTTTCACCAATTATTATATCACCTTTAAGGGTGCCACCTTTCTTCAGCATATCAATGAAACCTTTTTCTGTATTATTTCTATCTTTTTCTTTCTTTTATTAAATTAGTAATGCAACTTTAGAGGTAGTTCGTGCTCTCCCTGTATATTTAAACAGTTCAGCCCAGAATAATTACATAAATTTATGTTAAAAGCAGTAATGTCTCATTGACATTCAACTATTTTTCTTAAATTTAACTATTAAAGAAGCCAATGAGTAGCAAAGTAGAAGTGGAAGCTATAAAAGAAACATAATCACTTAAGATGCATGGCGTCTAATTTGTTTACTTCTATTTAGATATATTTTTTTGTAATCTGTTTGCTTTTAAGCCAGTCTCCACAGACCGCTGTTTGCTTTTCGAAAACGATTCGTTTTAGGTTTTTTTTTTGAATTCTCATCATAATGAAGCACCAGGCTTAACGTTTACTTTATGATCTCTCTATCTTCTTCATTCCTTCCTTAGTTTTCGTAGATATTTAGATGTTTTTTATTTGCATAAACGTCGTGCCTTTTTAAAAACTCCCAAAGCTAACCAATTAACCAAACCCAGAGGGATCAAGTGGAGTCCCCGTGACACTTAATATGATGTTATTAATATCACCGTCATTGAGGAAACTTGTATTTACCTTAATACCAACCTTTTGCAGAGGATTAGAAGTTTATCCCAGGCAGAAAGAGGGCAGTTTAATAATAAATGTTCGCTGTCTTTTCACACATTTAGAGAGAGAGAGTTAAAAGCAGGAAAATATATTGGAGTTAGCAACCTCCTTGATATCCATTAATCTCTCGTAAAACAAGTAACAAGAGACGTATTAAAATGCAGTACCATAGGATGTAATTGGATTCGTCTTTTGTTATTTCAATAGATGCCCTCAGTTGATTCAATAATTATCATTAAAATAACGTTGACATTGTTAGCTAAGTGTTAAGGATTTTATCAGAATCTAGGAATAATTTATAAATAATTATTCATTGTTTTCTTAAAAATAAGCATTTAGTTGTGGAATAGTGGTTTAGTACAGTAGCGCCATCTGGGAGAGAATAATAGGCCATCAACGCGCAGTCTCATAAAATATGGCTGACGTAGTATCTTTTTGACTGATGTGTTAACGACTACTATTATTATTTATTTCTTTCATTATGACATGGAACTTATTTTACAATAGATTTATCTCGAATCAGTGCAGTTTTGTTTAAACTTCAGACCAGTCTTTAGTTAATTAATAAAGCCGAGTTCTAAAAATACCTTCCTTTATTATAAAACTTCAGAATATCCAGATATTTTATGACACTTGTGGCTATTGTTTCATAGGAAACTTTGGCAATGATTATCTTCCAAGGATGCAGCCTACTACGTTGCCAAGCAACCGAATTCTCACGTCAGTATATTGTCTCTGACGTCAATATATTTTCCGAAATTTTTCTTTAAGTTTTTTTTTATTCTGTGTTGGAATTAGTTTGTGACGTATAAACCCAAGTGCTTCTTCAGTATATAACTTTGTTTTTATACTTTCACATTCTTCCTAACAGAGTCTTTTAATTATTTTAAATGATTTGTTAATAATATCTGAAAATTCCAAGAGATTACGTTTATCTTAAAATGGAAATTAAATAAATAGTAATCTTAATGAGGAGCTACCATCTAAGTTTAGACTAACACTGAATTAACTTACATACGTAGTAGTATAGTTAATCAGAGGAAACTGAAGTGGTCTCTGTTAATTTAAGCGAGTATAATTTGTAAAGTAATCGGAACATTGCGTTGTCAAAGGGAATATATTCGATGCTTTGGTTATCAAATTACGTCATCTAGTTCTGGAAATAGCAATAACTTTTCCTTGATGGTAGTGGAAATAGTTTGGCACCTGGCTCATTCAGGAACTTTGGTGTTGTTTGCTATTAATTTCTGCACATCGAACAGAAGGCTCTACTTTATAGGAGGGAGGATGCTGTAGATTTGCAATCGAAAATTAATTAACTGTTTCAATTTCAAAATGGGTCTTAAAAATTTTGAGTAACACTATTTTTAGAACAAGACATCATGAAAGCAGATATGAAGCTCTTTGAATTATCTGAACTTTTGTCTGAATTCCATCAAACTCTTATCGCGCTTATTAACAAAGAATATGACAATTCTGTGAGTCCTCTAATTCGTCTTGTAATGAAACTAATCTCTCGACATAAGCAATAATCTGAGGATTAGTAGGATTTCTGGATTTAATTATGTACTTATATTCAACCTGGAGTAGCACAATAATTTTATTAGCGAAGTACAGAACTGGACGATGGAGAGGTTTTATTCATATTTTCTCTACGAATAACGATTCTACCTAGGCGTGAACGCAGGACGAAATATGATGCTCGCATTAATAGTAATGTAGAGTTGTAATGCGATTAACCCGACTAATTGAATTACTTGATGCTTCCCATGTGACCTGTTGTAACCACGGCAAAATAGTTATAGAATATCACACGCCACGATAGCCCTAATTTGGTGATAGAATCAGAAGAGACATCTTCAGATTAGGAGCGTAGAAAGAGATAATCCTATCAAGCCTACTTTCTCGAATTATGTACATGAGTGAAGGCCATTAAATATAAAACTTAATTAGTTCTCTAAATGGAAGGTGTATTTAGAATTAAGCAGCTTTTCTACTCTAAATGAAGAGGTTGCCATAGATTTCAGTGGATGGATTATCCTGACGTTACAGGAATTTTATTGTAGGGAGAAATACAATATGGTACAGTGGGATCCAAAAGTTAGGGAACCCAAACATTTATTTATTGCATGCGACACGTAAGATTGTTCTCTGTAAATCAGGAAAGTTGCGACTTCTCGTGATATGTTCAGAGACTCATATAGATATAGTAACGCGTTATTTATAACAGCGAAAATAAAAATATTAACAAACAGATTAAAATTACTTATGGGAAGGATTTTTAGGGACTTTAACAACTCGAGGTTTATTATAATGGCCTTTAAAATCTCTGTGCATCCAGTGTTTCACATTATTTTTCAAAATAATCAACCCATGATGTCACCAGACAAAAACATTGTCATTTCAATGGCATTTAAATCCATACCCTCCAATAACTTTTCTAGTTCTTCCTTGAATTTATTCAAATTATCCACTTCCCCAACAAGAGATGTGAAAGTTTGATCTAACAGTCAGCCACCTGCTGGCCGAAGGAAAACTTCTGAAAATCTATTCTGCAATCATCCTTCCTCAGTTTGAATTTATTCCTTCTCATGTGTGCAGTATGAGCAAGAGGAATAATGCCATTAACACTGAGCTTACTCAATCCATTCAAGGCTTTAAAAACCTTAATCAGTTCTCCTCGCAGGTGCCTAGTCTCCAGTCATTGCAATTTGCAGAACTGGAGCCTTTCTTTGTAGGAGAACACTTTTGTTCCTCTCCCCAATCTCGTTACCATTCTCTATGCTGTGAATGCCATTATGCTGTAACCACATTCCTGTTTGCCTGGTTTTCTTCCTGCAAACAGGAAATCGACCACTGAACCCACACACAATTTACAGACAAAATATACACTGCTCGACAAAATTAAAAGAGCAAACTGTTTTTCATGAATATTTTATTGTGAACAGTGTTGCCGAAGGCTAATATTTGTTATAATAAGGATGCTGGCAATCAAATTCCGAGTGTCTAATAGAATCTACCAACATACAAAGCCGCACATTATGCACATTACTGATGCCTATAAAAACATGGGTTGCGTCCACATCACTTCCTTCCTGTTTTTTTTTTTGGCTTGCTCAGTGGGACAGCCACATCTGCAGTACTCAGGATAGCAAGTGATCTTCGTTTATATGATGCTTTGCGATGGCGAGCCGTTGGATGACTTGAAACCTGGCAGGTAGAGGTGGCACGTTGGCTTAACGTGTTGCGCAGTGTCGTGTTGGTACTATGGACGCAGTTTTAAGAGACTGAAATGAAATAGCAAAAAATGCTGACTAAGGTCACTCGGGGGATACGTCAACCAGAACAAACCGCTATCAGGCTCTAATAGCAAGATAGAATCCTACGATTTCCTGTCATCAATTGTCTCTTGAGGTTGCTGAAAATGTTTCCAGCCGGACTGTGTGAAGAAAGTTCTATTCAAGTGGACTCTGTGCAAGGAAGCCAGTGGTTCGTATCCCATTAAACCCAAACTACCAAAGAGCTAGTCGAAACTGGTGCCATGAATATGCGACTTGGTGCCCTGACAAATGGGGTACAGTTTTGTTCTCCAACGTGTCCTTTTTAGTTTAAAAACAGATTCTATACGTTATTTCATCTGGATACAAAGAGGAATGCGGCACCATCCCTCCAACATCAGAGAAAGGCATACTTACGGTGGAGGCAGTGCTCCCATGCGGGGTGGAATAATGATCAACGGCAGCACCCCTCTTCATGTTTTTGATAGGGGTAATGGAACTGCGCGGAGGTGCCGAGAACTGATCATCGAATCCTATGTGCGACTTTTTAAGGGATGAGGTTGGCCCAGATTTTCTTTTCTTGCACGACAACGCCACTGCACATGGTGTGGAAGATTAGCTTGAAACTGAAGAAATCCAACGATTGCCATGGCCAGCACGATCACCAGACATATCCGCTCGAACATATGTAGGACGCCCTTGGGCGTCACGTTGCACGCCAACAGCCAACTCCTTGGACGCTTGGTAAGCTATGGTCTGCGCTGGTAGAAGAATGGAATTTGTTGCCACAGAATCTTAGACACCCTTATATGGCGCATAGTACACCGCTGTCAGGAATGTTTAGCGTTGGAGGGGATCACATGCCGTACTGATGGCACGTGACCATATTTTCGAGTATCATGTGTCAACTTCTGTAATGTGACCTTTTTGGGTATTCTTATAATATCCCTATAAATGTCCTTTATACCTGTCCGAAGTTTCTCGCTGTCTTTTAATTTCATCATTATTCTATGGTGCATCTCAATACCAAAATTTGTCCCTCTTCATCGCAAACTGCATGAGTTACAACACGTTTTCTGTCTGTTCTGTTAATTTTGTCCAGTCAAGCAGTGTATAAGGCGCAATATGGCTGATGAGTCTAAAACCCTAAACAACACACAATAGCTGCTATGCATAAAGAGACAGTTGAATTGGAGAGGTCACAGAGTTGTTATCAATGGGCACTACTCTTCTTGGACTAATGCTATCGGCAGAGCGGCCCAGCGTTCATTGCTGGGCCCATTGTTTTTTTCTATATTTATTGATGATATTGATGGAGGCTTATCAGGCTTAATGTCTTAAGTTTTCGGATGATACGAAGATTGGCAAGGCACTGGTCGACACATCACAGTAATCAGGATATGCTACTGCAAAATTTTCTGAACCAAATTAGGCAGATGAGCTGGAAGTAGCTGTTGAAATTTAATATTGACAGATGCAAGGTATTTCATATGAGGAACAGTAATCCCAGGTTAACGTACCAGCTACAAGTTACCATACTTAGGGCAGTGGAGAATAAAAAAGAGCTGGGTGTATTTGTGCAGCCAGACATGAAGTTCTCTGAGCAGTTCAGACAGGCTGCCAGGAAAGCTCATGGAATTTTTCCCGATGATATACAAGAATTTTACTAATAAGGATAAGTAGGTGATTAACCCATTGTAGAAGTCAATGATTAGGCTACATCTTAAGTACTGCATATAGGTCTGAAGGCCTCATTTTTGGGAAATGCAGATCTGCTGGAAGAATGACGCAGAGAAGGGCAACGAGATTGATGAGGGGAACAAAGAATTAAAGTTGCGTGAGGAAGAATGGTTGCAGGATAGATGTGCGAAAATTTGCTTTGACCCTGCGGGTGGCTGATTGGTGGAACAAACCCCCATCTGGTGTTGAGTGGGTTTTTTTTTTGACAGATATATTCTCGCATGGTTTCTGCGATGACATATCATCAAGGGTTACTTTCTGTCTGGCATGGTTTATGTTTCTGTTTAGCACAGAGTTCAACTGGAACTCTGTAAAGCCAAACACGTGCGCAGTAAAACATTGAAATTTGATCACATTTTAGATAAAGGACCCTTGTATACATCTGTAAATTATAAATATTTGAAAGATTTCTCTGATTTAGTTTTTGTTCATTTTTTGAACAATCCTCTTGGACACAATAAGTCAACCTTTGCACTGTCGGATATCCCATATGTCCTTAGTGCGATTCCACTCCCCCACCCGCTGAAGTATAATCCCTTTGCACTTTCTTTATAACTCTCGGGAATATTTCCCCCCTCTTTTATTGTATTTTAGTTCTATATTATATGAATTATCTTTCTATACATTAAAATAATTTTCCTCCTAGTGATATTTATTCAGCCAATGGGAGAAGTTGGATGAGGGTAATACGTAACAAATACTAAAATACTAACAGAAGCTTTTACTGTGGTAAAACAAGCTTCTGTGGGGGTTGGGGTGGGTTCTCGCCAATTGTGGGGGTTATTCTTGTTTATTGTGGGGCTTGTGGGTATTATTGTTCTTCTTGATTGCCCTAATTTTCTTTATATTTTAATTATTATAATGTATCCCCTTTTTTATATGTATATCCCCGTAGTCCAATCCTCCCACTTAGCATCTGACTTGTTTGTTCTCAGAAGATTACCTGACTCGTAGGGGACCTTAATTATTTTAAGTATTTCTCCACAGGATTGGCTGAGTTTCGGAATGACAGACTCCAACACTTGAATGTAAAATAAAACAATGTTTATTAACATATCATACAGAAATTAGCAATAGTATTTGGTCAAACTATATTTGGCTGGTGACTTGTTAATTCATTAACCTTTATATGTGTAAATATCTTGTTCAAACTCAATTGTTTCATCATCTGATATCCTATTCTAATACACATTATTATTCATTATGACATGGTGTCTCTTCATGTTCTTTACAGGGACTTCAATAGGTCGTGTCATACACTTTACATAGATTCTTCCCACTCTTCTTCTGAACAGTCTGTATAATAAACCAACAACTACCAGCCAATGAACTGGCTCACAAAAACTTTCAGAGTTCGTGTCTCAATTTGTAAGAAAATTGCATTTATTCAATCAGACACCCTTTCTGCAATCAGGTCAACAGGAAATATTAATCAATTCAATTTAACATTACCCTTCTGAACAGTTAACCCTCTATACCTTTATATATATATCACTTATTAATTAGCCCCTACTCAAAATCAGAAATACTCTCCACAAATCAACTCATAATAAATTGAAAATTCAACCTTCAATTTCATACATATTATAAAAACCTTTCCCAACTTTAAACAATTCTTAGTTATCTATTATACCCTCTCCTTCCAGCAAGCATTAATATGAGGAGCTTCACTTCAGATTATAGGCTACGTCCGTCTTAAATACCTAACACTTTTATTCATATATTCATTACTTAAATATACACATTTTTCTCCTAAAGTCCTCTCCTTAATAAATTAAGCACACCTATGTCGGTAAACTCTCTAGCACTTACGTGTTTGGCCTGGAACTTCCCTCTCTGCTCGGCTTCCTTTCATATCGGTCATTCAGGTACTGGAATGCGGGGGCGCTCTTTTGGGGATCTCGGTGATTACGGTGTTTCCCTACCGGATACTGTACGGCTGGAATCAATCAGTGTCGCATACTCTTTATCGGTCAGCATTTCTTCTTCCGTGGATAGAGGGGTTTTCGAGTAGGTCAATGGTTCGACCACTCATTCGACTGGCTTCGCCTATATAATTCTCAGGGTGTGATTCTTCCTTCTTCCTCACTACGGCTTCCATGTTTACAGGTGAACATTCCTACGGGCTGTCGGGATACGCAGAATTTCTATCACTGCTTCCATCTACCTCAGGTCTGCTGCTTTCACCCAAACTAGACTGCTGCTCTGCTTTGTATCGTTCTCCAACTCCTTCAATTCATTCTCCAGACCGCTCCGTGAACTTCTTCCGAATCTCCGAAAACTTCTTCCGAATCTCACGAAAACTTTTCCAGAATGCCACGAAAACTTTTCCAGAATCTCCCTCTCAAAATTCCCTCTATTTTCTTCCTGGCCAATAGGAGATCTGCACATCCTTTTTCCTGTGTTCTCATTTGTCTCCTCTCCTCTTCCGTGGGCGGGTCTTCTTTATTCTTTGTGCCCCAACTTCCGTGGACCTCGAACATACCAGAACAATCCAGAAAGAGAAGCGGAAGTTCAGGTCAACTGAGAAGCGTCACAGCTCCTCCCGTGACCTCACGCGCGCACACCTGGTGACGTCGCCCACCTCTAATGGCGTTTCACCGTGAAATTTTTTAAAAGGGCCAGCTTAAGCACTCTTGGCCCTTACTATGGTGCATCTGCCTCTGTCTTAATGGGGATTTGTCATGGTATATTACTTTCACTGACTCGTCAAAGAACTTCTATACAAACAAGCTACTACTAAACAGAGAGTGACTGGAAGGTATTTTTGAATTCCAGTGCTTCTTAATCCATGTTGTTTGTACCAGAAAACCACTATTCGTACTACAGTTAAAATTCTCATGATATTTAACCATTTTTATTAATTAATGTAAGGACGGGTCCTTACACTTCTGTTTCAGCGTGGTCATGCTAAATAAACCTCGTGCACGTGCTTTGTTTATCAAGCATAACCACGCGATACGATACTTGATTTCATATATAACGTATTTATGTATTCATAGCTGAGAAAGCGACACACACAGTGTCGAAAGCTTCTGTAAATATTTTATTTTATTTTATTTTATTAAAAGAAGCGAGCGCAGCGAGCAAGGGGCGAAGCCCCCTAGTTACTATTATTTTAAATTTTAAAATCCCGGAGAGTTAGTTATACTATTTTATTAATCGCATTACTATTGGTTACAAATATCGAAAAATAAAAATATGATCCTAGTGCCGTATTGATTCCTACAATTCTATTAAATTTACTCTTGATACATTATGGTAGCACAATTTAGATGTTACCATATTAATTAGATTTTTTTCTTTTAAAGGAGAAAAAAAAACTGTTGAAACAGCCCCACCATACACATTATAGCTATCATTAATGTATGAGAAAATTTCTTCACGTAATTTCTGTACAGATAAAAATAACGAGCATTCAGTTTTTGAACTGAAATAAAATATACCAAGCGTGTTATGTTCACGTTATTCATGTAGTATGGTGCAAATGTGATGTGCAAGTCTATTCTATGGCATATTTACATCATTCGTTATTGTAGAAAAAAAAAAAAAAAAAAAAACGCTGGAGGAGAAGTGTACTTTTTTGCGAGTATACTCTGCTATCAGAGAGCACCATTTATTTATCAAAACGAATTTTTCTCCCAAGTAAAAACACAAAAGTGCATTTCGGAAAAGTTGTGGAAATGTGAAATGTTAGAAGTTTGCCATTGCAGTGATGTGCGGAATGAAGGTAGAAAAATTGCTACATCAGCGGATAAAGATGAGTCCAAGTCTTCAGGCTGCTATTTCAACAATTACAGACGCCACATCCTATGCAGCCGTGTGTCGTCAGATGCCAGCGGAAATGTCGTGCTCCGACTACCAACACAAACACATTTTCTGCCGGTTAGGGAAGAGAAATGTAATACATAGGCTTGAAGAGAGTTACGTGAGCCAAAATGACCTTCGTTCTAAAAGAAGTAAAATAGTAATTATCTATATTTTAAATTAAAAAAAAAAATTAATAAATTACTTTAATAACTTTATTGATATTATATAATTATTTTCGAAAAAAATGCAATAATACTATTTGCATTTAAGTTTTTTATTATTTTAAAATTTATTCAGTACACCATTTTAATAATTTAACTTCTAAATTGCTTTTCATGTCAACTGATTGGCTTCATTAACAAAAAGTTGATTGACTCCATTAACAAAAAGTTGATTGACTCCGTTAACAAAAATTCGGTATATGAGCCGAATTTCATCTTACTTTCATTGGGATTATCTTTATTAGTAATTATCTATATTTTTAATTTTTTTAAAAATTAATAAATTACTTTAATAACTTTATTTAAATTATATAATTATTTAAAAAAAAAGGAAGAATATCTTATTTAAATTTTATTATTTTAAAATTTATTTAATACACCATTTTAACAATCTAACTTCTAAATTGCTGTTCATATCAGCTGATTGACCACATTAAGAAAAATTCGCTATGTGAGCCGAATTTAATCTTACTTTAATTGGGATTATCTATATTTTTATTAGCAATAATCTATATTTTTAATTTAACAAATTACTTTAACTTTATTGATATTATATAATTATTTACAAAAAATGCAATAATATCATTTAAATTTTATTATTTTAAAATTTATTTAATACATCATTTTAGGAATCAACTTGTAATTTGCTTTTCGTGTCAGCTGATTGACTCCATTAACAAAAATTTGGTACGTGAGTGGAGTTTTACCTTAATTACTTTAATTGGGATTGAGGAAGGAAGTTGGGTGTTGGTGCAATGTGGATTACTGTTGTGCTTAAACGTTATCAGATGTGGACGTTTGTTTCTTATTCATAATGAGCTAAATTTCACTTTCACACTTGGATGCAAATATCCGAAGCTCGCACTACAGCAGAAAGGTTCTTTGCCAAGTGCGTAAGAAGCAATTTATCCTTTTCATTTCAACTTAATTCAAAACTGTTAATTAGCACTCACACAATTATCGAAAGGAAGCCTGCAAGAGAACAGAGTTAATTAATGATTTTCCTTTTTATTATCCTGTAATTATAACCACAGACCACTGTCACATCTCTTGTGCTTCAAGTTAATTGATCCCTATGCTTAGTTCTGTACCTTTCTGTATTAGCTGGCTTTATTTAGAGAAAGAATTTAAACTACAGTAGTGCTTAGGTGCTGTAGAAGGCATCAAGGCGGTTTCTTCAATTTTTTTTTAAAATGAATTGTAAAATATATAAGTCATGTGGAAGCTTAAATAGCATTTAAAAATGTCTAATATACGCAGTAAATTTTTTATTTTGTTTCAGAAGATCGATTTATATAAACAAAGATAACATTCCTTCTTTTTTAGAATTAAGTTAAAACTGTTGTAGTTTTGAAAATATTTCATGAAATTAATAATTTAGATAAATATTTCATAAAATTTTACGAAAATCGTTCCACTGAATGTCGAGTTATTGCCTACCTGTGAGAGGGCAAAGAAATAATAATTGACAGATTTATATTGGTTGTATTTTAATGAAATTTGTGATAGTGTAATAAATCTCTTTCAAAGGTCAAAATATAAAATTCTATGAAAATCCATCTAATAGGAGTTAAGTTATTACATGCGGATGGATGGATAGACAGAAGGACATGGTGAAGACTATAGCTGCCCTACGAATATATGCTAAAACTGATAAAAACTGCACCCGCGATGTTACAGAACTGGGATGTTTAATAATCAGCATCAGCTAAGAAAATATACGTAAACAAACGGTAATTAAATAATCAAATATAAACACTGAAGTTGAAACAAAAGTATACTGCAATATTCAACTTTAGAATTATTAAAATAAATTGAAGATACAGGTATATAAAAATTCAAATTATAAGAAATTGAGAAAAGGAAGCATATAGGCAACAGAAAATACTTGGGCGGTGTCTTCATCGAGATACCAAATATCAGAATGGTCAGCCAGCAACATAATTCACTCTTCATGTAGCAGCCAAAGTATTAGCCAGATCTCTCTTATTTGGTTTCTGACAACCACTGAACTGCTAATAGGTTTCGACTATTAGGTTGATGGTGGTCCGTATATGAATACTAGACCACTGGAATGATTTTGGCCAGAGGCATGCGTTAGTATAATCGAAATATATTGCTTTGTTATCTCAAGTGTTTTTTGATATTCAAAGAAGGACCTGCTTTGAATGGTCTAATCCCAAGAGCAGTATGGAATCCAGTATCCATAATTATCAATTGGATTGTTTTATTGCAGATTTGGTTGTACATTAAAGTTAAACTGCACGAGACGAAATGCAATTAATTAACATTTTGTTCGCCAAAAATGTCGAGTTTTCATAATATCTCGTTCTGAGGAAAATGGGATCGGTTGCATGATTATAGAAATTATGTTTTTGATGAATTACGTGTTAAAATAATGATGTTAGAAATATAAGATTCCAAATTTACTAAATTCAAAACTCATTAGAAACATGCATTCCAAAAAACTAAATTTTTTTTCGAGGTGAACTATTTAATTAAAGATATGATATAATGCGCAGTCAAAAACTTTACTTGTGGAGAAAACATGAACACGCTTAAATTTTTCTCTAAACACTGGAACAAACTTTGGCCCTCGATAATTTATCATCACTTCTACAGCTTGAACCTAATCAGTCCTTAATCACGCTGCCACTATATAATTAAAGTAGGTCTAATTAATTGCTTCTCATTTATATCCACTTCTTTGGTCCGTGAACTGAGAGAGCAACCGGTAAGAGTAATTACAGGATCATATTAGAATAGCTACCTCTTAATTAAATTCGAGAGATGTTTTACAACACAGTCCGTGTGGAAAATTCTAACCACTTCAAGCGATGACACGGAAAAAGTTAGCAGTGATGAAAATGCATCCATTGAGAAAATTGTTCAACCTTTCAACATTAACTTCAACCACTCTATCGGGGATAGTGACTCTAGAAATGAAATATTGGGTTTCAAGTGCACGTTTAATAAAGTTTGGCAATAAGTTTTAATAAAAAAATAGTGTATTTAGATCTCGTTCTCTCTTATTAAGTGTTAAAATGATGTATCAGATGACAGAGCTAAAAAAAAAGTATTTTCTTTTATTTAATTAATAAAGTAAGAAGTAATATGTGGTAGCCATTTTTATAGAGCGTTTCGGAATTCTTTCGTGTTTAGAATTTTAGAATTTGTCGTGTTTCCCACCAGGTGTCACCATACGGTAGTTTATATAGGCAACAAAAAGGTGTCGCATGAATATATTCAAAAACTAACTGCACTATGAAACAGATGTTAGCGACACCTGTTGTTACTCTAGGAAAGTGCTAATTTCCCCCTTAATTACACACCGAAGAAAACATTAATTAGAAATAAACGACAGGGCTGCCCTCAGATGTGTAATTAACAGAGTTTATTAATGACAGCATAGTCATCTTCTTGCCGACATGTTGAATACTACAACACTCCTTGACTTAAAACTATCACGGTAGAAAGAATGAGTCTATATTCTGATGTGATTAAACGCACGAATTTCCAGCTTAATATAAATGAAATACATCATTTAAACTATGATAAATTAATAATTTAATTTCTTAAATTATCAATTCGAAACTGTCATTAGAGACCACGTGCTACAATCTGATGGTTGGACAAGATAGTTTGGAAAGAGCAGCGTATCAACTTTTTGGTGATGTCTTTTGATTGAAAATCTCAAAATCGTTAGTGAAATTCATATATATGTCAGTTGTATCTTGCATTCAGTAAGTAAAGTAACTGGATTGATAATTTAGTCATAAATTTACCAGATTTGTCAGCCAATATCTCTTTATAGAATCATGACGACCCAATTTGAAATCCATTCTTGTCGAGATTATTCTGCATTTTATCTTTAATTATTGAAATTAGGACCAAAAAGGGTTCACTGAATGATATATTAGATTACTTGCTTTATTTTCGAAGTTTATTTCTGATAATTCTTAAAGGAATTTAAGTAGTGTGAAAGGCCTCATTAGGTTTCAACATTCCGATGTTTGTTTGAGAATAAGTGTGGCGTGGATTTTCTTTCCAACAGATAGAACATTATTGAACCATTGCTCGCTGTAGCGTTCATGAGAAATTTTGCATCAAATGACCATAAAATTGTGTCCATGCGACCCGGATTGTTTTCACATCACGTTTAAACATCCCACAAAATTGAATTCCACGATCAGCACTGCTCTCTAATAATGCCCGCAGCTGTGTTCCGACTATCTTTTAAATTTACTGTTTAAGACAATCAGCCGTTTTCTTCACAGACTGAAGTTTAAAGAAGTCCTGGTTAGGTAATAAAGAAACGTCAATTTTTTCTTGCTTCTTAACCTAAAACTAACATACTTATTTATACGTGGTGTATTAAATGTTTCCTCACATTTGTCTGCTATAGTTTTCGTAATTTATTCTATTGCTTAGATTATTTAATAAACCTCTTTTTAATATAAAAAAAAATGTAGAATTTGCTTTTAATATTTTAAAAACTGAACTTCTGTAATGCTGCGCCAGCCAAAACGAAAAAAAAAAGAAGTAAAATAATAATAATAAAATAAAATAAAATAAATAATTATTAAATATTAAAACAAAATAAAATAGACAACCTATGCATTTTCTTCCTCCCGTAGGTAACTATCCAGCTGATCTTTGAATTTACTCAAATTGTCAGCCTCAGCCACCCATGTCGGTAATTTATTCCAGTAATTTATAATTAGCTGGCTAAAATAAAACTTGCTGCAGTCCAGTCTAAGTCTCTTCCTTTTCCGAAAATTTGAATTTATTGCCCTTAGTTCTAGAATCATTTATATCCATAAAAATTTCATCCTCAGTCGTTTTACTTTTGGCTCTCAGAGCCTTAAACATCCCAATGAAGTCTCCTCTAAGGTGCCTAGTTTCCAAGCTCTGCAACCCACATATTCAAAGTCTTTGCTCATATGGACTCCTTTTTGCCGATCTCATCAGGAGAATTGCTCGTCTTTCAAGAAGCACAATGTCTTTCTTTAGGTGCGGTCTCCATACTTGAACACAATATTCCAAGTGTGGTCTAACAATAGCCTTATATAATGGGATTAAGACGTCCTTAACTCTACTAGCAATAGCTCGATAAATCATCAATAGGACACCATGGACCTTCCATGCAACCTGTCTACAATGTCGCAGAACTCCATGTCCGACTGTAACTCCCAAGTTCCTTTCTTTCACTACTGTCTTTAGTTCAACTCCACCAAGTGTATAAGTTATTTTGGGGTTACTGTATCCCAAGGTGTAAGACCTTGCACTTTTTTCTGACCATCCCTGAAGTCTATCTAGGCCACTCTGAAGAAGCTCTGCTTGGTGATGACCATTAACTACTCTACCGATCTTTACGTCATCTTCAAATTTAGGCATCACGCCCTCTATCCTTTATCGATGTCATTATATCATTAAGGTGTTCAAAATATTATTAAAATTTCAAAAACTATTAAAAACTAAAAAATACTTTCTAATTTTAAATATATATAATTAAAACGTACACATTTCATCTATATATAATTTGTTTTAATTTTGGAACCCAACATCTGAATTATATCGAGTTATTCTTGAAAAAATAAACTCATTTCACTTGAAAGTACGTTGTTTGAATACATATACTCGATTGTATTGTGGCGTGAGAAACAGTAGTAACTCTCTTCCATTATGTATCTACACCCATGGATGAAAGCAGCAATCTGATGGATCCTTTCTTTACACTTTATAGTCTTCAGAAAACAAATGGATGCAGACAGAGCAGAAATGTTCTAAGAAATCCTCTTTCCGAGCTACTTAACTACATATTAGAGCTGACAATCAGACAGAGACGACTATATTTTTGTGTGTTTTCTACTTCAAACATGTGCATAATGCGCAAGATGCACATTATCGCGCTCTTTGCACCCATCTCTAAATAATGCTGGCTCTTACAGAAAGACATTTTGTAACAGTCAGCATTATTTAGAAGACATTCAGACATTTATGAAAGTTTCATAAAGTAATACGGCTTAACCCTTAAAAATGTAGTTATAAATGAATATTAATTAGGCATAATTTTAAGATTAAGTTTACTCATTATAAATGTATATTTAAGCTATTTTTATTGAACTGCTTGTTTTTCTTAAACCATGGCTGTAAAGATTTTTGGTCGTTAATCTATGAGGATTTTAAAAATTAACGCAGTCCACTTTATGAAAATATAAGAAATTTTCTATAATAAGAATACATTTACGAAAATATTCAACCAATTCAGTGTATATATACACTGAGTGATCACTGAAATGTGCCACCCCAATTTATGAATAATTCAATGCAGAAAAACAGAGAACACCAGATCTTTCGGTGAAACGATTTATGGTTTGTGAAATTCAGTACAAATCCTCCTCTCCCTCTATCTTTCCCTACGCAGCAGGCTGATCCTTCTTATTTTGTAGCATATTTAATACCATGAATTCCTCATGATATGAAAAGCCAGATTCCATTGATCCAGAGTGATATACTTTGTATTGTAATGCCTCTCTTTCACCTGATATGAAATTTTGAATAAACCTCGGCGATAGTTTTATTCAAAATTATTTGAATAAACCTACCGCAAACAAAACATTATGTTTGACTCCAAGTACGTATATCGTTCCCATTTGCCATTATTATAATGCCAAAAAACATAACCGAAAAGAGACCAAATCATGACCGAGTTGTGCCCTTACCAGGAGAGTTAATATATACAGTATATTTGGAAGGGTTCTAAAGTAAAGAAAAAATCCTTTCACAAATACAATTTAAAAATATACGTGGCCTGAAAGTTTAGATCCTAACTTTAACAAATAGACTCCCATTTACTTTTCTCAACTTAATGGTAATATTTGGAAGTGTTAGGGCGAATTTGTTCTGATATTCCATCTACAAGGAATATCAGAACTCTCAAATTCAGTTTACAAATATATGTCTTAAATTTAGAAATTTAAAGGAAATTTTAAAATTATTTTCCAGATTTAAGGGACGGATGCCGATACTGTGTCGATCTCAGGCTAGAGTTACATGATGTTTTCTGACGTATACTCAGATTATTTTTCCGAAGAACAGCAAACCTACCGTACTGTGCCTCATGATCTTAATGATATTCTACAGATATTTAAAAATAATGCCAATCCTAACCTCAAAACCCTCAACCCATCCAACATACTGAAGCATCATAAGCCTTAACAACCTTTAGTGTCCAATATAACTGTATAAAGTGACAACCAAATACTTTTTTTTCCCGAAAAATTCCATTTCCTGCTCTCTTGGAATGTTTATTTTGTTTCTTATCGAAGTATCTGGTAATTGAAAATAAATATCATTTTCCAAGTTACGCGTCATAGATTCTTTTACACGTGGCGAGTTCAAATATACAAACAGCTGCAGAGTTTCATTTACATATCCGATTCTAGACTAAAGGGGAGTGATGTATGACACAATGATCTCACCTCACTAACAGCGTCACAACTTATTCCAGCAAATTCCTTCTGACAGACGGATTTCAGATAATTTATCATTTCTGCTTCTCTGCTCAGCTATACTCCAGCCCCCTCACTCCACCCCTCTTTCCCTTCTCCACTTGCTCGTGCTAATGACAGTTTTCTTCGCGATTTTCTGCTACCGCTTCTGTGGTTAATAAGCTAACAGGAAGAGAGCTGATATTCGAGTAAGAGAAAAGACATGGTGGACATTTTAACACCTGGACACATTGAAGAATTACAATTAATGAATGTAGGCTGAGGATGAAGTTTCTAATTAACAGTGTGCTAAGTCCTTTGCAGTTGGAAGCACTGTGAGCCATAATCACACATTTCCTTGTTAGACAGTACATTAATAAGTGTCCCAATTATTTCATCATCATCAATATAGTTATTTAAGTTACTTATATCACGTAGAGATAGTTGAAATCATATCGATAATTTTCGCTTCACTTCTGTGAGGTTTATTAATAATAGTCGTATTGGAATGGTGTTTCAATTTAGCTTGATTATACTCCAGAACATGGGTACAACCTCGTATTTCGGCGAGAAAGAGAGGAAGAAGAAGGCCAATTCAGGACGGATTCAAGAAAAAGAAGTTTGGTTTTTTAATACAATTTCATTTTTGGCTAGTGAAAAAAAAAAAGGTTAGGTTAGTTTACTTCACTAATTAGAGACGGATTCAAGTTAAAGAAGCCACGCCCACAGAGTGGTGCCCATGTTCTGGAGAATAACCAAATTAATAATTGAGGGATCTGTCGGAGTGTTTGATCATTATATTGAGACTATCTTCATATTTGAAGGGTTGAGTTGTTTAGAAAACGGGCAGTGGAAACTAAGGTCATGGGGTGTCATCGGTAATCGGATTTTTTTGTCTCTTTAGACGCTGAAAATTAAAGAATAATCTAATTAGCGAATGATGATGCGTGGTCCTACTTAACCCTAAGTTATTCTTTGCTAAGTCATGATCCTTTAATATATGTTATATTATAAGACCAGAGTTAATGGAGTGCAGGAAAAACTTTAAGAACAAAGATGAAGAAAAATATAAGATGTATGACAGTTTGATTAGAAAGGAAATAAGAAGGCAAAATAGATATGGATGGAAAGAGATTGAATATCTGCAAAATGAGCATAAAACTGGCATTGACAACACCCCAGCTGAAATACTCAAGTACCTCGGAGCAAGAGGAAAACAACAGCTCCTCAATATTTTCAATGATATTCTCACAGGAGGAAACCTTCCCCTTGACTTTCTGAGATCCATCTTTATCCTCATACCAAAAAAGACAGGAGCAGCAAAGTCTGCAGACCCCCGCGCAATAAGCCTCATAAGCCATTCCACGAAATTCCTCTTGAAGATGATTCTGCGCAGAATTGAAGGCAAGATACAAGAGCTGCCTACTTAGGACATAATATAAGAGGTCCTCAGTATAACCTGCAAGAGAAAATTAAGGGCAAAAGAGCAAAAGGAAGACAAAGAATAAAGTGGCTTGATAACATCAAAGAATGGACAGGGGGTCTTACGACACAAGAATAATTTCACAAAGTAAGGGACAGTTGACTGTAAAATGTCGGTCTCCAACTTTCAAACTGAAGATGGAACCTGAAGAAGATATTATAAGACAATTTCGAGTTATAGAATTTGTATGTATAATAACGTCAACCAGTTGAATTCGACAAATCATTTTTCACTTCTATATTTTATTTAGAATAAACCGGGATAAGGAAACACGACGTAAAGGCATTTTTATAACAATATTAAAAAATAAATAAAATTAATTTTACTTTATCCATTCTGACCTTCACTGAACAATTCTCGCAACAGCAGTTCAACATTGCTGCCGTCTAGCAAGGCAAGTGATTCAAAGTGGTAACAAATTACACAAATTAAAATCAACTTATAGTCAGCTGATGTTCATTTCATATTTAACTGTAACCTTTGAAGGTAGATTGGTTTCTAAGTACAATTCAGTGTCCACCTATTTATTTGGGAATTACGATACGGTCCGGTTGGACACGAAGTTTTCCGAGCAATATGGACAGGGGACAAGGAGAGCCCATGGTGTTCCATTGATGATTTATCGAACATTTGCTTGTAGAGATAAGTATGTCGTAATCCCCTGTTAAAGGCAACTGTGAGTCCATAGTAGGAGTACAGCGTTCAGGCAGAGACCGCACTTAAAAAGATATCAAGCTTCTTGAGAGGGTCCAAAGAATATTTTAGGAATCTGTAAATTTGTTACATATTATACTATCGTTTAGCATTATTAATTTCACTTGGTAAAAGGGTGATTAACTTGAACAGTTTTTGGTTAATTATACCATGTAAGTCTCTTTTATCTAATTTAATGGTATTATTATCATTTACGTCACTTTACATGAATTTAGTATTTATGCTGCAGTGGTATGGCGACCAATAACATTTAGTAAAAAGATTAATTTGTGCAAATGGTAAAAATTGATCTCAACAGCTCTCAAATGAAAAACTGCGTAAAGGATGCGGACAGATAAGAAGATAGACTTGGAACGCCACCGAGAAGGTAATTGGAAAGACAGAGGAACACCGAGAAGAGATAAGAGGATGTTGTGGGTGAATAAGTACAGGAATAGTGATAAAGAGGACAACAGCAATCAAGACATGGTACAAAACAAAAGACAAAGACACTAAAAATAAAACCAGAAGCCGTGAGGAAGAGAAAGCTTGGAAGATGTGGTTGCTAAAACAGGCGATAAAGAGGGAAAATTCAATCTGAGGGAAAAAAAGCCGGTGAAATCGAGCTGGAAAGAGACTTAATGATTTGAAGATGGATGCGAAAACCTTCAAGATGGAAACGAACAGGAATATGGAAAATGAAAGTAAAAATAAGAAAACTAAATCTGAAAAGAAAATACTTTAAATAGAATATGTACACTGATAACACAGTACAACAACAATATTTTGTTTTTTTATTATCCAAGACATGTAGATCATGATTAATAGTGAAATGATTGCTATTAGAGCATCAACAACTGATAAGAAATAAAACCATTATCAATTTACAAAACCATCATTATTTCATGTGTTATTTAGTCGATTTGCCTGTTTCGCTGGACGAAGCATTTCTGTCTTCGTGTGAGATCAACTAACTCAGCCACTGAGTGAAAAAAAAAGCCCTTAAAATTTTCTTGCCAAGTCGCTTGAAAAGAAACACTGTACACTCTCCTCCATTTCTTGGAAATCTCAACTACAGCACTCTGTGCACAGCCCACAAGAGTCACAGTTTGTGGTACTACCACTCTTCAACCGGTACTCGACAATCATCCCGTATTTGAAGTCCATCGGATCACATCCCTTGCCACGAACATGCACTATTACATTTCCCGGTTCACACAGATGTGCCTCAAGACGGGGAGGAATAACCGATTGCTAAACTAGGTGTGGTCTTAATGTTTCGAATGAACAGTGCATGTTAAAACGAAAATTTTCATATTGGAGAAAGGCAACCAAGAAGACATAAAGGAAAGAGGAAGCCCACTCATAAAAGATGTTCTCAACTTCTCTTATTTCTTAAATGACAAAAGAAATAAGACGGAAAGAGATGCCGAATTGAAGAAGAAAACAACGTACATTGACTGAGTTTCATTGTCCCATTTCCACAGAAGCTTTACATTGTTCCGATGTCTGTCCTTGCATTAATTAATTTCCCCCTTTCTTTTCCGTTCATCTCTGTTTTGATCGCCTGATTATCATCACACAACATCATCCCTCTGCAAGAGAAGCCATCAGAGAGTCAGATGACAACAAAGGCTTGGCTAATTAACTCATTAGTTTGCGCGTTGTCCTTCAAATAATAGCTGTAAAGTATACATCGGATCTGCCTTGTTTATATATGACCGCACACTACCTCAGCGCCCTCTTTCATTCGAAGCACAATTTTGCGAGTAACTGGAAATTTTAATAATTTCATGAAGTGTAACACGCGCTGCTTTGCATACTGTAATTTACAATTAGAAGTTATCTGTTAAAATTTATTTTTTAAAATAAATTGCTAAGTAGTTGATAAAACCTAAAAATAATTAAAATTAGCCAAATGGTTATAATTATTATAATTACACCATATTTCAGATATAATGTTATTATTATTTATTACATATAAGTTAGGTTTAAGTGTCTTAAATATTAAGAACCTTCTGGCGGTATGTAATACGGACTGATAATATGAGTAACATCAATCAATTGATGGAAATTAATTTTATAGATGTTAATACACAATAGCGCAATATGATTGTGAACCATTTCATTCTATTGCTGCTAATTCGTTTTCTTGATGGGGCTTTGTGCAATCTTTTAGAAAACCATTGAAAATTAATAATTTTAAACCCGAGAAAGTCTTTTTAGATATTGACTCAAAGAATCCTAATGACTTCAACATTCCAATTATATACGAGGTGTGATCATTTAAGTGGTGCAAGATCTTATCTGAAATTTCGGTGAATTTTTCTTTTCTCCAAATACTCTCCCTTGAACTTTACACACTCTCACCACCGTTCTACCCACGCATTAAATGCTTATTGAAAGCCATTTTTCGAGACTGCGAAGTACTTCGATTGAGGCTCAGCGAGCATCGTTGTTTCTGACGCAAACCGCTTGCCTT
The DNA here is from genome assembly GCF_048544385.1 of Mastigoproctus giganteus. Taxonomy (NCBI): domain Eukaryota; kingdom Metazoa; phylum Arthropoda; class Arachnida; order Uropygi; family Thelyphonidae; genus Mastigoproctus; species Mastigoproctus giganteus. The sequence continues at coordinate 43,402,169 of NC_143585.1, forward strand.
TTAGACCTTTCTTCAGACGTGGAAACAAGAAGAAATCATACGGGGCTATTTCAGTGAATAAAGGGGATGTGGCAGAACCTCGGCACCTATGGCAGTGATCGCTGCCTGCACAATATTAGCCGTATGGAGCCTGGCAGTATCTTGATGGAGAAGCCACTTCACACCGGAAAGTTAGGTTACACAGGAATATGGCCATCCTAGGACACTCAATACCATCCGCTTCATTGATCTCTTTAACTGTTTCCGATGCATTTAAGTCCTGTCTGACACAAAACGAATTACATATTGCTGTTAGCATTGGTAGAAACATATGATGCAAGAAAGCAAGCTTATATAGCATCAGATAAAAAACACCAAAAAGAAAACCTTTCCATTTCACCCATCCATTCACTCCAAAAGTTTGTCTAGTTCTGCCTTGAACTAGACAGAAGGCGTAAATTCAAATTGAGAAAAGACAATTCAGCCAGCGGGTAAGTTTGTCTAGTTCTGCCTTGAACTTATTTAAGTTGCTGACTTCGACTACAACAGATGGAAGTTTGTTCCACCAATCAATCATATGCTGGCTGAATTGTCTTTTCTCAATTTGAATTTACGCCCCCTCAGGTTCTTAATCTGAGCAACAGGAAGAATCCCATCAGCATTCAGCTTGCTCAATCCATTCAAGGCCTTATACACCTGAGTTATATCACCTCACAGGTGCCTAGTCTCCAGAAGCTGCAATTTGCAGAACTTAAGCATTTGTTGGTAACAACAACTCTTTGTTTCACTCACCAATCTCGTTGCCCTTCTCTGTACTCGTTTCAGCAGCTCTACATCATCTTTCCTAAAATGAGGCTGCCAGACATGTATACAGTACTCAAGGTGTGGCCTGATTATTGCCTTATACAAGGGAACAACCTCCTTGTCCATGCTAGCAAAATTCCTGTATATCATTGACAAGACACCATGAGCTACTCTTGCACTGCTCAGAAAACTTCATATCTGCCTGCTCAATTACCCCCAGGTCTTTTTCATTCTCCACCTCCCTGAGTGTAGTGCCACACAGTTGGTACGTTTCTCTTGGGTTTCTGCTTGCCATATGCAGTACTTTACATTTGTCAATGTTAAACTTCAGTTGTCACTTCTCAGCACATCTGATAAACTTTTCCAGATCCTGTTGCAGTAGTGTACTATCATTACTGTCATTACCAACTCTGCCAAGCTTCGTATCGTCTGCAAACTTAGACATTAACCCTGATATGCCTTCATCAGTATCATTGATAAATATACAAAACAACAGTGGGCCCAACACCGAACCCTGGGGAACTCCACTGATAACATTAGTCCACGAAGAGCAGCACCCATTGATTACCATCTTCTGTCTTCTCCCACTTAACCATCCTTTTATCCATTGTAGCAACTTGCCCTTAATACCACTCTGCTCCAATTTGTACAGTAGTCTTCCAAGTGCCACAGTGTCAAAAGCTTTCCTGAAATCCAAGTATATGATATCAAAATTATTCTTTGTATCCAGTTCCTTTGTAATCACATCATAGTATCCAATCAAATTGGTCAGACAAGACTTCCCCTTAACAAACCCATGCTGTGTCCGAGCTATAACTGAAGTCTTGTCTAGATGATCCTGCAATGCTTCTTTAACCAGTTCCTCCATTAATTTCCCTGGAACAGAAGTTAAACTAACAGGACTGTAATCATTCCTGTCACCCTTTGAATCCCCTTTGTGAATTGGGGATCCTTTAATAATATAATTGGATAGATCCCATCCACCCTAGGTGCCTTCCTTATGTTTAACTTCAACAATTTCTCCTCCACTTTGCTCTCAGTTATTACAAACTCACTTAGCTCCCTGTTAGAGTTTGATAAACTTCTGGCACTCCCCTCATTAAATAACTCCTCATGTGTAAATGTAGATGCAAAATACTCATTCAGTTTATCAGCTACATGAGCATGATCATCAGTAGTAAAACCATTTAAGTGGACCAATCTGATTCATCCCTTTCCTTCTAGAGTTTACATAAGTAAAGAACGCTTTGCTGTTTTTATTTGCATTCTTTGCCAAAAGTTTCTCGTAATCTGCCTTCGCCTGCCTAAACGCCTTTGTGACTTGATTACTTCTGTGTCGCCTGGTAATTTATATGCATTTCTCTTCTCTGCCACGAGCCTCATTAGTTTATCTGACGTCCATTTAGGCCTAAACCTTGAACAATATTTCTTAGTTGGAATGAAAAGTGTAGTAGCCTTCAAAATTAAGTCCCTGAAGGCTTCCCATTTAGAATTCAACGTTGGTAACATCATCAGTTGATCCACCTGTATGGAATTTAAAAATTGTCTGAGACCACTGAAGTCACCTTTACGAAAGCAAAAACCCTTCGCCTTACCCTAATGGTAGTTACATCTTTAAGTAAATCCCAAATCAGTACACTGTGATCACTGCCACATAGTGGTTCCTTTATCTGCAGATTCTTAAAGAATCACGGCTGATAATCAGATCAAGAGTATCACTCCCTCTGGTTGCTCCTCGAACATGCTGATGTAGAAAACAATCCTCCAATAAATCCACAAAAGTCTTGCTTGCGTGCGAGTGACCAACCCACAAGTTCCAGTCAATATCTGGAAAGTTAAAATCCCCCTTTTATAAGACATTTTGATTTACTGGCTCATTTTATTTCTCTGCACAACTGTTCATTGTACTCATCAGATTCATTAGGCGTATAACACACTCCTACTCTCTTTCTCCCTTTCCCATTGCTTATGTCACAACAAACAGACTCAACATTGCATTGTCCACCAACATCAGTTGGATGCACTTCCTTAGATTTTATGCATTTCTTACCTAACAGCATAACCCCTCCTCCCTTCCTATCCTGTTTATCCTTTCTGTACACATTGTACTCCCCAAATTCCAATTCTGCACTGCTTATATCTGTGTGACACCACGTCTCTGATATCCCAACAATATCCGCCTTTGATGTCTTGATCAGCACTTCAAATTCATCAAATTAATTTTCTATACTTCTAGCATTGGTGTACAACATGCACCTATTCTTACTCTTAGTTACCCTAACACAACCCATTTATTTACTAGTTCCATGATGATTGCCAACAGCCCTTGAGATCCCCAGTACCTTGCTTTCTAGGCTGCTGCTCATTCCAATAGAAGCAGTTCAAGAATCACTTTCACCTCTGCCTGGGGCTACACTTAATCTATTAGTCTGTGAATCCTCCGAAACTAGCAGTTTTCCGACCCACCTAACACTGCCTCTATTTAAGTGTATCCCATCCCTGTAGAAGCAGTCTCTCCTGTTAACAAGCACAGACCAGGCTGAAAACAATTCTACCCCTTGAGCCTTGCACAATCTTTCCAGGGCCGAATTGATCGACAAGGCTCTCATCATATACTCCCTCCTATCCTGTCTGGGCAGAATTGCAGACACTTTCAAATTCAACCCGAACTCGCGACAATTTTTTGCAACATTGACCTGTACTTGTTAAGTAAATCTGCAGATCTCCTACTCTTAATGTCATTGGTGCCAACGTGTACAACAATATCACCTTTTGTGCCCTTAAAAGATGATATATGCTTCACGAGGTCATCAACTTTTGTTCCCGGAAGACATATCCTGGTTCTATTCCACTTATCCTTTTTGCACAATATATTTCCCGTCTTCTTGACAATAGAGTCACCAACAATAACTGTTCAATCTTTTCAATCTGTATGTTCGACATGGTACTTGCTTCAGCGACACGCGGCTAAAGTAAAACTCTCTTCATGCAACCCAAGCTCGATTATACTATTATTTTTAAATAAATCTTTATTTGTCCTACCAAATATAAAATATAGGTGTACATTGGTTAGTGACAAATTCCCTTCAGGGCAGAAAATGCCAGGGGATTACCATAAAATGAAAATAAAAGACTGGCTAAAATATTCAAGAAAAGACAAAATATACAGAAAAGATGAAATATAACCTGAATTACTCATCACTGCATTTCTGTCTAGAGTCCTGCCAATTGTAGTACAGAAGTTCATCTCACCATCACGTCTACTGAAACAACTTGTAGCCTCAGCGAACCACACTGCGGTTTGTGTCCTACATTTCAAATCTTCTACGAGCCTTTGTAGGTCAATTCCACTACGTGTTAAGAACTGAACTGATTCCAATCCACTGGCTGGTATAAACCTGTCGGCCATCTTCAGTCTGTTGGTCTTCATTCTCAAGGATTTCGTGCCTCTTAAGGCAGATGGTGGGATGTGCCACTCACAAAGCTGCCAGAAGCATTGTGATGATATCATCCCAGTCATCATTTTGATTGTAGTTATTAATTGTTTCCAGGCAGTGATGTCTGGTAAATGCTGTAGTTTAAGTTGTTCAGAAAGCTGCGTGGTCCTTAACTGTTGAGGGAGATGGTGCTTATGGTTTGCTCACTTCAGCAGCCAGAATTCACTCGCATATATTCTCCTAATGTGGGTGGGGGTGGCTGACGCCCACAATTCGGGGCAATACAATATGGCCGTATACACTGTGGTTCTTAAATATCGCGTGGTTGTTGTAGTCTGTTTCACGTGCAAGAGGTGCTGTTTCGTTGCCCGTCGTAAGTAGTTAATTTTCTTTATAATCAGGTCAATATACGACTTGAACGTAAGTTTAGTATCAAATGTTACTTCCAGATCTCTATGCGTCTCAACAACTTGGATTGGTTTGCCATTTAGTTTTGGATGTACGAGCGTAGGCGATGTTTTGAGCGAGTACACCATCATTACAACCTTCTGCGGGTTTAGGGTCAAGCCAAATTTATCCAAGTACACGAATGAGTTAAGAAACTTATTATTAATCTGGCCACACAATGCACTATTGGTCATGGACGGTTGGATGGACGTTAGGATGTTAATATCGTCTGCGTAAGTGCATACATCATCCCTACCCTTGCAGAACGGGATTATCATGGCGGCAAAGAGGGGTCCAGATAAGAATATCCGCCTTATGGAACTCCTGCATGGAATTGGCGTTGTAGGATCTGATTGTCTGTATGGTAATAAATGGACTGACAAGTAAGTAGGGCTTGTAGGAACTTCAGCAAGTTTCCTTTTATTTGGAAGGCGTGTTGGAACAGATCAAGTAGGGCATGTACATCCAGACTATCGAAGGCTGCTTTTATATCAGCATAAATTATTCAAATTTCCTTTCTGGCTTGGAAAGCATTTAGTCTCGCGACTTGAACTGTGAGGAGGTTAGTAATTGTTGATCTTGTAGTTATTGAATAATGAATTTGTTGAGGCTGCGCGGCCAGTATCTGATTCTACAACTTTGGCAGTAGAGCTTTCTCCAGTACTTTTAACATGGTAGATGCAGTAGATATAGGCCTATAGTACTCCATGAGGTTAGGCTTCGTAATTTTCGGAAATGGAATTACAGCGTACTTTTTCCAGTTCTTAGGGAAAACTCGGTGAACAAGGATAGAGCTATAAATTGCTTGCAGTGGTTCAATTAGGTAAGGGCCGAGACACTTTTACTATGAAGTGGGGGGACTCGATCAATTCCAGCTGTCTTAGTTGCCTCGAGGGAGTTAATACTCTGTATTGGTGTTTCTTTAGTGATAAGAACAGACTCGAACTCATTGACAACTAATTTATCCCACTCAAACTCCCTGACTTGTGACTCATGATGTATGCTGGAGTATCTACTAATGTGGTCCATTCGCGCTTCTTTGTCAAGTCCCTGATTTGTGTCACTTTTATGTGTGCAACGAGGTAGCTTTCCCCTGTCAAGTGTGTCTTTCGTGTAGCGGTTGATTGTCTATTTTTCCCCATTAAATATTTCTGTGGCCCTCGAGTAGTTAATTCTTTTTTGTGCATCATTAGACAGTTTTCATTTTCTGTGCAGAGTTTGCTTTAGTTTAAACGATGCAATTAGGCTGGAATTCCACCATGTTTTCGATCTTGATGATATTCTTACAATTTTGGAAGCCGCAAATTCTGCAATAGAGTTAATCCAACTGGTTAAGAGAGTTGTTGCAAATAAGGCATCACATTTGAGTAGACATTGGGCCACCCGAATAATTAAATTCATCTGCCATGCTGTGTGTGTCTTATGTCTATTAATTGCGTGTGTTCTATGGTCGATTTGTCTGTTTTGCTGGACGAAAAACCCCAGATTCTGGGAGAAAAACCTTGCTATCAACGCTTGAGACCGACTAACTCAGCCACGGAGTGAAAAAAAGCCCATTAAAGTTCCTCGCGTCATCGACGGGATTCGAACCCGGACCGTTTCCACCCGGTGGGGAGGACAATGATGATACCACTGTGCTACTCGCGCAAACACTAACTCGACAAGCACTGGCATGCGCACACAGAGTCTACTCAGTAGCGACCAGGGAGAGCACCTCTAGCGGCAGGTATGGAAATTTCGTGAGGGTAAACATAAAATCTTGCATCAGTTCGCGACTTAAATAATCACCCAGAGAGAGAGAGAATTTAAAAGAGGAGAGGATAGCCTTGATTTATTACTATAAATTACTGGTGACTAAAACTATTAATCGATTGAAAATGAAGAAGGCTAAGTAATACACTCACTGATCACTGAATTATGACCACATACCTAATACCGAGTTGGGCCACCATTCGCTCCGATAACAGCCGCTGTTCGGCTAGGCATTGACTCTACTAATTGTCTGGAGACGTCCGTTGGGATGTACAGCCATGCTTCTTGTAAGGCTTTTTAGAGCGTCTGAATAGATGAGGGTTGTGTGCCCATACGCTTCGCTTTCAGTTCCAATATATCTCGCAGGTGTTCAGTTGGACTGAAGTCAGGCGAATTTGGAAGCCATTAAAATAGGTGATATCTTTACGTGTTCTCCAACCACTCACGCACTGTGCGGGCTCCCGATGACTTTGATTTGCATATTGCATTTTTTGCTTTTCTGTCCGGGAAAAATACAACATCGCAGGGTGCACATGGCCTCCTAAGAGCTGCCTGTAGACTTCACCAGTGAAACGTTGATCCACACGCACCAGGGATCCTAGTACTTGCCAACAAAAGGTATCTCATATTTATCGATCATCGCCAGCTGCCTAAAAGGCCACCATGCGCGATGGGTCCATGGACTCTTGTTGGTTGCGCCATACACGAAAACATCCGTCGGCGTGTTGCACCAGATATTTGGACTCATCCGACCAGCACACTCGTTTTCAGTCCTCCAATGTCAAACCAACGTGTTGTTGACACCACGCCTGGTTCTTGAAGGCAGGAACCGCGGTCAACAGACGACTGCTACAGACAACCCAAAGTAACATCCTCCTCACGAGGATGTTTCTTTGGGTTGTCACGATCTCCAGGGCAAGCAGCACAACAAGCACTGCGGCTCTTCAAGTCCTGACGGGAGCTCTCCTGCTGGACCTTGAGGTGCTCCGATGTGCACTGATGTACCACCTTTCACGGAAAATTCCCATAACAACGAATGGATACACAATGGATATGATTAAGGAATATAAAAAAAAAAGAAAAAGCAAGAATATCGGATCATCTGACACAACAGTGGCAGATTAGGTGGAGCGAGACAAGTAAAGGCGAGATCACCCGTAAATTTATATACAATGTCACGAAACTATATCCGAAAGCTCCAGAATCCAGAATGGCTTTGCCCAGGACTGAACACCACCTTCCTCCTCACAGAACATGGACCTTTTAAAGATAAGCTCCACAGTATGGGTATTATTGAGGAACGTCACTGCCCCTGTGGCGAGATAGAAACCTGGAAGCACGTTATCCATGAGTGCGAATTATATGAAGACCTTAGAGGAGAACTCATCACGAGAATAAGATACCTCCCACAAACCAAGAATACCGCCTACTTGACTCCAAGGAGGAATTTGCTGCCCTCAGCAAATTTGCACAGGCATTATTCAGTAGACGAAAAACAATGATAGCAATTTATCAAGGAACGCACTAAGAGACAAACATCAGATGTGGTGTTGCGACACCACATCTGATGTTTGTTGAAACGGGTGATCCCCTAATGATAGCAATCCAACAAGGAATATGCTAAACAGACGAACCTGAGATGAGAGGACATGACACCCGAATAAGACTGGCAAGACTAATGATTCCCCATTGAAAGTAATCCATCGAGGAATGCACTAAAGAGGCAAAAACCAGATGTGAAGATGTCCCTCTCGGATACTGCATTAAAGACCACTAATTCCTCAAAGACAGCGAATCAACGAGGAATCCTTTAAAGAGACACATCAGATCTGACGAATAGCCATATGGCGAACTGGGCTGGATACCCTTGTATCAGCCTGCTTTCTTCCCCTCTCCCTGGCAGGGTGTCGGCCCTGCTGTCTCCTCGCCCTCCTGCCACCCCACTCTTCCCTCTGGCAGAGCATGGACATGCCTTGCTGAGCTCTGGAGGCCATCTTCCCTGTCGGCCTCCTCCTTCTACTTTCCACCCCCCAGTCTTCTGCCTCTCCACCCACTACTTTCTCCTTACACAGAGTAAATTTCTTTCCCCACAGGCCCAAATTTAAATACACCCAAATTACTGCCCGACCTATTAGGCCTTTAGAACAAGATTTTAGCGAATAACTCCACGCAGTACTAAAATCAACAACGGCATTTTGAAGAAACCGCGATCTAGTTTTTTTTTTTAAATCAGGTCCTAGCCACTGAAAGCTCAGAAAAGTAGGTGGCAGGACCGCCCAGAGTACTTTACAAAATACTGGTAACACCCGGTCGGCCTCCCCGTTGGCGAGGTATGGTAACATCGGGTCCCATCTGGGGCCCGGCGGCTAACAGGCCGGAAGAACAAGGGGCACAACACACTACACAGTATAAATCCCACACACTTTACAAATCTGTGGCTTGTCCGATACAACGAACACACTAAAATCTCAGGAAAGTAAGTGGCAGGACCTGCCAGAGTACAATTGACTCACTGGTAACACCCGGCTAGCCTCCACTTGGCGAGGTATGGGCAACGTCGGGTCCCATTAGGGGCCTGGCAGCCAATAAGCCGGATAAACAATGGGCAAAACATATAACAGTACTCATTACCCACACACTTCTAAATCTCTGGCTTTGACAGGGTACTGTCACCGATACATAGAACATTCGCGGAGATGGGAGAAATCTCAGGATCTGCTAAACCCTCAATATTCCTCATACCTCATACAACGAACACAGGCGGAGATGGGAGAAACCTCAAGTGCCGCTGGAACCCAAACATACCTCATACCATCTGCCATCGCCGATGATTAGCGGTGAGAGGAGAGTGTCTCTTGGGTCGTCTACTGCGGAACCCCATACGTCAGGACCTGCCGTTGAGCCCGTACAACACGCTGCACTCTTAGCTTACTACGAACATCCACCTTGCGTAATCTGTTACCGTTCTGTAGGCGATAGGTAGTTTGATCCGTTAGACACCATTCTTTTTTTTTTAAATAAATAAATCTTTATTGTGAAGTAGAGTTACAGCACAATATCCCATCACGCATACGAGGGCCAGGGGTTCACATATAGCAGTTAGGGAAAAGATAAGCACGGCGTACAAATACAAAAGGCTACAAAATACCGATCACAAATGCAAACGAAATACAAATACAGCATAAAAACACAGATCTAGACACAAATACAGAAAACAAATACAACTTGGAAATATATCAGGGTTCAAGGGCTTTGATAAAGTTGTGTCTGTCCTTCTTGTTACTTATTACGCTGTCGATGTCGGCGTCCACCCGGTTGAGGGCGGCGAGCATCTGCTTGGGAAGAAATCTCTCAGTGAGTACAAGCCTGTTGTGGTGAACCACAAATGCTGGTACCAACCTCAGGTTTGGATGTGGGATCCTCCAAGAGCAAGCGTTCCAAATATTTGGAGATGATATCTGGCCTGTGATGAGTTTGGCTGTGAAGACTAGCCTCTTTTCCACGATCAGGAACTTCATACTCGGGATGTCTAGTGCTTGTGCCATCATGGTGGTTGTGGTAGCGGAGGTAGCCGAAGCTTGTTATTGGCCCATTTCAGTAACCAGTATTCAGCGGTGTACACCCGCTTGAGGTTTGTAGATGCAGCAGAGGCCCATTTTTCTGCACCATAGAGAATGGCGGGGTAGACGGTGGAGGTGATGAACCTTTTAACAGTGACAGGATGTCGGACGTGTAGCAGCTGCTGCTTTGAGATCCAAAGAAGATAAGAAAATTTGGTACTGATTTTTTCGATCTGGTTGACAAAGGACATCTTTTGGTCAAACAGAACGCCAACGTCTGTGTGCGAGGGTACATTTGGTATTCGTACCCCTGCGAGTGACACGTTGAGTACTGTTGGCATGGATTTAAGGGAGAATATAACCTGAGCAGATTTCAGTGGGTTGATTTTTAGATTGAAGTTTGCCAGGTACAATTCAAGATCCTGGCAAGTTGGCAATTGATCCTGTTGCTGAGCTGAATGGAGTTGTCACCAGGGTTAATTTGAGTCAGCAGTTTAAGGTCATCGGTAGAGCATAGGAGACCATTCATTGAGGCAATAATGGGAACGATGATAGCCGTGAACAGGACACCAGATAGGACACCCCCTGCGGTACTCCAGCAATAATGTCGCAGGATAGGGTGTGTTGTTGCCGATGGAAAATAAGTATTCTGTGACAGAGCAGAGATTCCAAAAAAGCACAGCATATCACTTCGAATGTGAAATTTCTCCTTAAAGTAGGAGTAGCAAGGCCGGGAACGACACGGCATCAAAGGTGCGCTTATGTCGAGATATGTGGTTGCCAGCTCAGCTCTTTGTTCGAATGCTGAGAGGATGCGTTCTGTGATCGCTGCCAAGTTAGCGATTGATGATTTTCCTGCGATGGCATAGTGGATTTCAGGTGGTTTCGTCTGGAGGATTTGGTGAGTAATTGTGGGTAGCAAAGTCTTTTCGAGAGATTTTAATAGACAAGAGGCAACTGATATGGGTCTGAACTGGCTGACGTTTGTGGCAAATTGGTTTTTAGGGATGTGGTACACTCTGTACTTATTCCATTGGGATGGGAAATAATGCTCAGCGAGGCATCTGTTGTAGATCGAGAGAAGAGGGTCTATGATGAATGTGCTCAAGCATTTGATCATAAATTGCGGAATTCCATCCTCCCCAACAGTGGCTGTTGTGGGAAGGAAATTGATGGCACGTATGAGCTCCTGTTTCGTGATCTGGATAGTCCCTAGGACGTCTGAAGGGTTTTCATAGTCAGACTGGACAACTGTAGATGGGACTGTGGTTGTATTTGAAAACCTGGCGATGTATTTGAGCCATTCTTGAGGATCAAGCATATGATTGAATCCACCATGTGGGGCAACATAGAATGGCTTTCCTTTCCTCAGAGTGCGGTTAAGATTTACTTGGATTGCAGCAGCTTTCTTCCGATTAAAGTGGGCCCTGGCGCAGGAAAAGGCGATTCTGTTTTGACTGCCATTCGTATGTTTCGTACACCTTAACCACAGTGGACTGTAAGCGACAGACAAGACGTGCCGTTTCCCACATGAAAGCATCCGACTTACGAGTTTCGACAATCATGTCCTTTTGAAACTCAGCAATATCTTTACTACGTCCCATAAGTGCTACTTTATCATTTTGACTTGCACGACCATATTCAACTGCTACTGCTCTAGCATACGAAGCTGGTCAGCTTGTTATACTGCAAGCTTTGAGGCATAATCCATTACGAATTCGGGTGTCACATTTCAATGATCATTGAGTGTTTATCTCTGTAAATAGCTATGCATACTTTTACGAAGAACTTCCCGCCTCACGTCGGTAACTATGCAGCTGGACTTTGAATTTCTTCAAACTGTCTGCCTCAACTATCTGCAGAAGCAACTTGTTCCAGTAATCAACCATTCTCTGGATAAGAGAAAACTTCCAACGATACATTAAACTTCTTCCTCTTTAATTTGAATTAATAGCCGCTATTTCTGGAATTCTGTATAGCAGTGAAAATTCCTCCTTCATTCATTTTACTAACCGTTCTTAGAGTCATATAAGCCTTAATTAGATCCCACTCTAAGGAGCCTGGTTGCTAACTACCTTAGCCCACATAATCGAAGCCTTTCCTCTTACAGTGGTCCTTTTTGCGGGTGTCACCATGCGAGGTGTCCATATTTCGACCCTTTCAAAAACTCAATGTCTTTTTTCGGATGAATTCTCCCTACTTGGATACATTATTCCAAATGCGGTCTTATTGCCTTATACAGTGATTTTATGACCGGAAAAGGGTCTGGTTCGAATCCTTAATGATGCGAAGGACTTTTATGAGCTTTTTTCACCCCGTAGTTGAGTTAGTTGATGTCAGGCGCGGATAGCAAGATCTTTCCCGCTGAAACTCAGATTTTTCTTGCCTGCCAATCGACCATAGAACACACAAAATTTATGGAATAAATACACATGGATATATAAGTTATTTCTTGGGTGGCCTTAATATGATAGTTTTCTTTATTTATCTCAATTTGGTTTTCCTTCCTTAAGCTCTTTGAAAAGGCATTCTTGCACAGATAACTGAACACAGCTTCCATCACAGACCTCTGCATCTGCACTCAATGTTCCTTGGCGATCTACTATTACCAATCTTCTTGAAACTCTCTTTCGCATAGCAGCTGTAAGCGTAACTGGATATAATCCTCCTTGATGTAAATTTTGCATTTGCTTGCCTTGTTAATAATATTAGAGAATTTCTTCAGAATTACAGGGTCTCTGACGAATCTGAGAAAGATCTACAAAACTGTCATATTAGGGCCACAAAGACCTAAATTGCGTGCGTTTATAACATGTCAATAACATTTCCTCGTGTTATTGATTCCAACACTGGTCTTTTCCACCCGGTGTGGGGAGGACGGTGGTTATAACCACTGTGTTACTCGCGCAGATTGAGAAATATCTACAAAAGAGACGTCTCATTGTCACTCACCAACTGTTCCAATGCTACTATACTATCTTCAGAGGAGTCCCACAAGGAGGGGAATTCTGTCCACTGCTGCCCATTTCGCGACAATAGTGGAACGTCTTTTTCCTGTAGCTGTAACATACTATCACACACTGACGACCTTCAAATTTTTATCACTTGTGACTAATCTGATGAGTGTGGAGTTTATGTTTAAGTACGTGTGCAGAAATATATTATGTACACTTGCATGCTTTTCGTATAATTTTGTATAATGCCCTCCAAGTATTTGAATACAATAGCTTATTCTTGTGTTGAAAGGTTGTAAATTTTCCACAGAATAAATCAGTTATCATTAATATTGTAATATAGTGTGTAGTTTTAACTGGAATACTAGGTGGGAACTTACGAAGAAGAAAATTCCCGATTCTCTAGATATATTTTATTTTCTAGGAAGACAACAGATTATCTCAGATTTGGCTTGATAGGCTCCAATTCAAGAAACTTTTCTCTGTCGTGGAAGTTCTTTGGACGGCTCTTGTATACCGATGCCAAAAAAGAACTTTTATCAATGACTCAATAAATTATTTAAAATAAAAATCTTTATACACGTTGAAAATGTGGCAAACATTATGGACAAAATCAATTTATAGAAAATTTGTGGAGATCAAATGTTAAAATTATCGATGATTTTGAAATGCACGTGGTTGCCAATTTTGTCTTTTCGCAAATCCATCACAGTATTTTTTGTACACTGTAAGGACAGAATTCATGGGATACTTGGTTCCTAGGCAACGCGACGCTGTCACCCCTCTCTCTTGTGGACGAACCCACCGCTTGCCAGGCATATAGGTACACTGCATTCACGTAGACGGTAATTCGATGTCAGTATGGATAAACGTCGTGAATTAACCGACTTTGAAAGCGAGATGATAGTGGGTGTCCGACGCATGGGTCACTCTATCGCGGAGGTGGTACAGAAACTGGCCTCATTCAACAGTATCAAGTGTATCGGGAATAGGACATTTCCGGAATAACATGCCATTGTGGACAGCGCTGTCGGCGGAGAAAAGTGGTGGATAAACGTGGTCATCGACAACTGCGTTGTGTTGTTTCAGCCAACCGAAGAGCGACAGTGGCACAAATCATCGTCAACTTCAACGAGAAATGTGCCAGAAACGTCTCCACCAAGACCATCAAGAGATCATTAGTCACAAATTAGGTTATGGGAGCCGCCGACCCACCAGAGTCCCATTGCTAACGCCACGGCACAGGACTCTACGCTTCAACTGGGCGAAAGAACATCGGAAATAAACCTTGGGTGATTGGAGACGAGTCTCCCGGTCCCGTTTCGTTATTTCAAGCGGACAGGAGGGTGCATATATGGCGGAAATTGCACGAAGCTATGCACCCGTAATGTCAACAAGGAACTGTTCAGGCAGCTGGATGGTCGGTAATGGCCTGTGGGAGTGTTCAACTGGCACACATTAGGATCTCTGGTACGTCTAGACGCATTTTTAAACCGTCCGTATCCATTTTTGCAGACCATCTGCATGACTTCCTGGTCATCGTGAACCCACAGGGCAACAGGACAACGCGGCTCCCCACAGAGCCGTGGTGACTAGAACACGGTTCGAAGAGCATTCCACAGATTTTACCACCATGGAATAGCTTCCCCGTTCACCGATCTGAAACCATGTGGAGCATCTTTGGGATGCTGTGGAAAGGTCCGTTCGAGCTTTGGATCTTCCACCCAGGAATGCGATGGAATTATGGACAACGGTGCAGCAAGCATGGATGGAAATACCTGTGGAACGCTTTAGTGAACTAGTGGACTCATGCCTCGCCGTGTGACTGTCCTTATCCGGGCGAAAGGTGGGCCTACCCGTTACTAGGTCGATATCCCATGATTTCTGTCCACTCAGTGTACAGAGGAATTTTCTTCTTATAATTATTTGAAGACTCGGATAAAACTACATTGTGGCATTACTTCAAGATTAAAAAAAAAGTATATATTTTAGTTTGCTTTTTAAAGGGAAGAACCCGTTATCATTAAAATAAAATAATAAAACTGCGCCATTGAGAATAAATAAATGAGCTATAAATGCATGGTTTGAATATCCTAAAAAGCGAAGGGTGTTAAACGACATTTTTTCATCAAAAAATGTCGTTTAACACATTGTGATCTGCTAACAGTCCCTCACCGCCAGTAGCATTTACAGAAAATCACTTCGTTGAATTTTTCTGTTCTTTAACTTTTACCGCGATGTATTTCTTACGTTATCCTTGCCGAGCACCATCATCTCAGAGAGATTGTTACCTTTCCTATCTCAATGTTTCTTGTATACTAGAGGAAGTTGGGAGATCCTGAAGGACTGAACATGACATCTGTCTTAATTTTAACGTCCTACCTTGTCATTTCGGAAAATTATGAGCGGCCCTGCAGCAGTAACCTCACAATAAAACGTCATGGCTGTCAATCAGTGCTCAGAAAGAAAGATAAATTGTTCTCTTCAAGAAACGGTTAGACACAAAGATGTCCGTGGGCCATGCACAGCGTCAGAACGTTACTTCAGTTACCACATCGACAAATGCTAATTCGTGTCTAATATTTAGCTCATTTAAATTAATTAAAATAACCGAATTTAAAACTTCAGAACGGACGAGTTCTGAATCTGTAATTTAAATTCGAAGTTCGTTTTAAAAATAAAGAAAAATAACTTTATTAAATAATTTAAAATTATTTTCTAATATTCAGTTATTATTTAATTAAATTTAAATTGAAAATAAACTCAATAAGTCTCACAAATTATTTTTTTGGATAGTAGATTTATGTAAAAAGTTAATTTGTTAACAAATTAACTTTTTAGCCAAATTTGTCAATAATCGGGTTAACAATTTGTATGTCTTTGTAACTTGATTTTTTAATGTCTTTTACACCAATCGTGATTGTCACACAGAATGTTAGCTATTAGGTTTCGTTATTAAAAAAAAAGGTGTAGAAAAACGTTGTTTAATATAAAAGGAAGTTTTATATTCCTTTACTGCAGATGGCAAGTTTGAAGTCCAGAATGATCTTAATTACACTCAAAAAATTCTTATCTCTTTTGTGAAAGGAAAAACATATTTAAGGCTCTGTGTTTAGCCCATTTCGTTATTATGTTACTAAAATAATGAGATGTGAAGAAAGAAGAGTGTGTATTTAAGTGAAAGTTTCCTTTGGGAAGTTCTGATAATGCGAAATGGATGCCACTTTAAATAATGTTAATGGGGTTGTTGGCAGAGCCTTTTTGTAGGTTCATGTTGTGTTTTGGAGCCACCAATGCAGATGGTAAATGGATGGCAATTTATGTCGGTAAAAGTAAGAGCCTTAATGTCAGTTTTTAGGAGCAATTAGCGCGGTATAGTTTGCGTACTTCTGCCTCAAATTACATTTTATGCTAAATTAACAGCTGTTGTTTGTTGTTGTGTGGTTGAGTATTTTCCAAAGCTTGACATCTGTTTTCCAATCTTTATGTTCGTTGGGTTGGCGATTTATTTCTCTTTCTTTTGCATTGTCTGTCTAAGTCATGTCCTTATTTTTTTCTGTTTCTTTTCATCCCAAAAAACAGTTAAGTTGATCTTTACAACCCGAGAAAACAGATTCCATAGACAAGAAACTCGATAAGGTACAAGAAATAGAAAATGCATCCATGGGGAATTTTTTAAAGTATTTTAATGTACTTCTTACCATAGTTATTATTTTTGTTCTATGTTACAAAATTTATAAAAAAATGTTAATTGTTAATATTAATAAAAATGTTTAATTTCTTAATTTAATAATTAAAAAAATTAAGGTTTATTTAAACACCTTTCATTTTTTTTTATAAAAGGGTTCACTAGTAATATGAAATTTCTATAACATTTTATATTAAAAATGATTTGCTTATTTTTCTCGCGAGGGGTCGCTCAGTATGTGGAATTCGTTTTAGTGACAGATTTTGGAGGAAGAGAGGTGCTTTGTGAAGAGATCTGTCACTCTTTATTATTGGTGAGGTGTGATGGAGTGTTGGGTCTTTTTGTAGTTGTGAGATCGTTTTTAATTTCCGGACGTTTAAGAAGAAAGTAAGGCACGTATTGTGAGCTTCTCACTACCTGACTTGTTCCTTTTTGCATTCCCGAAAATGTTGAGGGAATTCAAAACAACTTCTCTGGGGCTCCTCGCCATCTCTGCTCTCCAGATAATGTAATGTGCAATAACAGTTCTTTAGTAGCCAGTGGAATAATCGTTTGACCTTTGATATTTGCGAACACATGTTCACTACTGGAAATATGCTTCAAATCGATTACTGACACTTTCTGCTGATTTTGAAACCACACCCATGACGTTGACCTCTTATAATACGTTTTATACTTTTGTGAAGAAAAATGGTTAAAGATTTCAAAGGCCTCAATGCATACAACCTTAGACTGGAGGAAAACATCAGTGCACATTTCTATTTTGAGTTTCAGCTCTTCATATTGGCACGCGTTTTCCATCTTCTACCTCCCTTTTCCCTCCCACTCCTGCTCTTCGGCTGTCCTTTATATTAAATCTCCAAGATATTTTTAGTCCATGAAATGAAGGACGCCTACGTATACAACGTAAAATCATGACCTTAAGAGCACATTTCGTTAAAATACGTATCAATTGACAGCCTGAACACAGTTATTTATTTATTGGGAAAGCTTTTAAGCTAATGGCCGATAGTCTTTTTCTTCTTTAAACGAAGAGTAAAGCCGACAATATACACTGCGAGACAAAATTATCAGAACACGTAGAAAGAGTGCTGTAACTCGCGCAGCTTGCGATGAAGCGGGACAAATTTGGTATGGTGGTGTGTCATAGAATAACGATGAATTGAGGAGGCAGCAAGAAACCCTGGACAAGTATAAGGGACATTTATAGGGTTGTATAAGAATTACAAATATTTAAAGGTCACATTACAGAAGTCGATGCAAGATGTTCGAAAATATGGTAACATGACATCAGTACATCGTATGATCCTCTCCAAGTGCTAAACAGACCTGACAGCGGTGAACCATGCTCGGTATAAGAATGTCTATCCGATTCTTTGGCAACAAATCCCATTCTTCACCATCGCACACTTTAGCTCACCAATTGACTGAGGAGTTGGCTGTCGGCGTGCAATGCCTCGCCCAAGAGCGTTCCATATATGTTCGATCGGATTTAAGTCTGTTGGTCGTTGGATATCTTCAGTTTGAAGATACTCCTTCAGTAGAGTCCACTTGAACTGAGCCTTCTTAAAACATCCGGTTGAAAATGTTTTCACCTGTGGCCGCAAGAAGACAGAACCCTACAGGACATCATAGGGTTCCGTCTTGTTGTTAGAGCCAGATAGCTCTCTGTTCTAGTTGACGTAGCCCTCGGATGACCTTGTCCAGCTCTTCTTGTAATGGGTCCTGTCTCCTGAAAGTGCTTCCAGTGCCGAGACGATACTGTGCGACACTGTAAGATGTAAAATCTTACAAATATAATATTTTGTGGAGGAGTGAGATTTATTTAAAGTAAAACTTATAATAAAGCAATATGGGGGAGCGGAACATTACAAGTTAAGAATATTACTAAGATCACTGGCAAGGATTTAATTAGACACCGTTTATGAAGGTCAGCGTTAAGCTTGACAAAGGCTAATGGCAAGGAAGGGGTGTACTTCGGTTCCCAGCGCACAGGAGCATCCAAAACAATGGAAACTGGTTGCAACTGTTATGAGTAAAAGGTGTTAACTCTGGTAAAGAATAGCGCGGTGGACCATGTGTTATCAGGACATTTCTTTAATCGGTTACACCTGGACAGTAAAAACAGAAGAAATGCTGGGAATTAGATGGAGGTCTGGCTCTGGCTGTCAGTGATGGCAAGTTTTTAGATCGTGGGAAATTAGTCTGCTACAGTATAACTATTAGCGGCTAACTTCAAAGGTACTGACAGCCTGAGAAATTTTACAAATTTTTTAAAATAAGAAGTTAGATCGAGCAACAAGGAATCAGCGTGAGAAAGATAAAAATTAGCGAATAAGAAGAGAGTGGAAGTTGATAAAATGAGTAAGATTGGATAAACTGAAAACTAGGCGATTTTGACATATGTAGGCGGTACAGAAATTGAGTTGAACAAAAAGTGAGTGAACGGGGAGAGACAAAAGACACAGTTGAGATTTTGTCGGAGTTTGTGGATATGGGTTAGTAAAAACACAGAGTTGAGTTTTTTTGAGTGTGTTAGAAAATGTGAGGAGTCATACCCCGAGTTGAGTTATGTGGGTGTTTAGGAAAATGGGTTAGTGGGATTCTAAGTTGAGTTTTGTTGGTGCTAGGGAAAATGAAATAGTCAGTGGACACAGCAGTCGAGATTTTCGTCGAGATAAGTAAAATGAGTTAGTAACATGGACAGTTGAGGGTTCTGTTGTGGTAGGAAATATGTGTCAGTTAACAGTGGAGTGTTTGGTCGTGGTGGGAAAAGAGAAGGGTGGCGCCCTGAGAAGTTTTCTTCTTGAAAGAGTTCTTAATAGGTGGAGCGAAAAAACGAGGGTAGCACCCTATGAGTTTTTCCTTGTGATAATTTTAATAAAGTGGAGTGGAGAAGGAGTTAGAGTGAGATGCCCTATGAGTTTTCCTTGTGATGAATTTTAATAAAGTGGAGTGGAGAAGGAGATATGTGAGATGCCCTATGAGTTTTCCTTGTGATAGGTTTAATAAGGTGGAGAAAGAACGCCAGTCCCAGTGCAGCAAAGAGTTCCTAAAAAATCATCTGTAGCAAATTCAGGTGTAGCTGATGAAAGAGATCTCCAGAAGGTACCCTGAGAGCCAGGAAAGCTTGGAACCGCCCCGGAAAGCAAAGGAAAGAAAAAGGATAATAGTAAGTACTGTAAGTGAAACAGTATAGTGATTAATTAATGAAAAAAAGGATAGCACTAGAAGTAAATTGATTGATAAATTATCTCTTAAGTAAATTATATATACTAACAGAGTTTAATTAATTCAAAAAGGTTATTATAAAATGCAAGAGAAACGAAAGATAAGTAATAGATTAAATAGTTGTTCAAATGATTATAATATGTTAGAAGGATAATAAAGTTTATAGTGAGAATCTTGGAATGTTCTAAAGATAGATAATTGAATATAGTAAATTTTATGTGAGAATATTTGAATGTTCTAAGGATAGATAATTGAATATAGTGTTTGTATTGATGAAGAATTGTTGATCTAACTGAAAGACTAATAATAAATAGAGACTTTAGGAAAGTTAAGATTAGTCTTCAGTGTATTGTAACAGAATGGCGAGAACACAGATTATAATTAATCTGTGTTCTCGGACACAGATGAGAGACGCAAAGAGATCACCAGAGTTAAAGTAGACCTTATGAAGTGTGGCTATCCCATCGACGTCCTTGACAAGTGTGATCTACAGGCACGCGACAACGTGACGATCAACAGCAACACCAACAGTGACGAGTCATCCACGAGGGCATTTATCCCATACTACCCCAACCTGTCACAACAGATCGATAGAATCCTAAAATCATATGGGATAAAATGCATCCAACTCCCAGGCAAGAAACTGCGTTCTCTTATCTCCAACGTAAAAACACCCGTCCCCACTCTTCTACAGAGCGGTTTGGTCTATCGCATCTCTTGCCGTGACTGCACCAGCTGCTACTTTGGAGAGACTGGACGTCAACTCGAGAAACGTCTCTCAGAACATAAAAGGGCGATCCGTTTGGCAGATGTAGAACACTCAGCTATCGCCGAACATGTCTGGACAACACCCGCCACGACATCGACCCACACCGCGATGTCGTGGTTGTAGACAGGTCCCACCATTACCTAAGGCGCACCTGGTTGGAATCGTTAAATATAAAATGCTCGGATGCCTCTTTGAACAGGAACAGTGGTTGCCAAGTTAACCCCATCACAGAGGCAGTAATTCTATCCATAGACAAACGCTGGCCACGTCACCACCGTATGTCACAGCCACAAACATCAACAAACAATTAACCACGCGCCTCACGCACCATCCTGGCAGTGCACATCTCTATTCCAACTGCCATTCATGTATTCAATCTGAAGAAGGCTGCCTCCCAGCCGAAAGCTTATTAATTGTAATTATGTTTAGTTTGCTCTGAGAAACAAAATAAATTTTCGTAATGAATCCAGAGCACGTAGGCCTTTTTTACTACAGATTATAATGATGAAACACAGATTATAATGATTATAATGATGAAAATAGCATATTGATGGTTAATATAAGAATAATATATGCAAGGTATCCTTGACTTAACCTTGTATGCATATTACATGTTTTTTATTCAATTGTATATTATGTTGTATATATATATATGTAAATAAACTTTGTTGTTTGTTAATTTGTGAGTTGTTATTCCTGAACACTCAGCCTTTCCGAAGGGAATTATAATTAATTGAGAAGTTCCCTTGAATCTGGAATTCTCCTAGGAAGTAAAGTCAGATGCGTAAGTGGGGGAAATAAGAATAAAGTGGACAAACACATAATAGGGAATAAAACGAAATAGAAATAAGAATAACAATAAAACAATAACGAAATATATAAAAATCATCTTTGTAAATTCCTTTTATTAATCATCTTCATTTAAATTCCACGGCTCTGTCAGGTGGTAGATCGATTTCCATTGGATACTCGAAATTTACATGCCAGGATGCCTATGATATCAAATATTCGCCTTCAGCGACACTGTTCACAATAAAATATTTCGTTGTGTTAATTTTGTGGAATTAACAAAAAAAAATGGTGAATGGGTTGCTCATTACTTATTCGACCATCTCATTATCTAGTACTTTGAGATTAAATGTATTGAAGTATACACTGCCCTACCATTAATATCGGACGCCTGCATATCTTCAAATAACCTTTATTTATAGAAATTTTAATAACGTATGCTGACTCCTTTATGATGGTCTCTAATGTTTTCCACCATTTGGCCTTCAAAGCGACGACCACTTCAGCTGTATTTTTGGGCAGTCTTTCTTCCCACGCACCAGGCAAACTAATTCATCCTAGAGGTGAGGGCTCTGGGCTGTCCAGTTCAACTGTGTGATGCTCATATTAACAAATCGGTTACGATGCTAGCAGTGAGACATGGGGCGTTTTCCTGCTAATACAGGTGTGGATATTCCCCGACATGTTACCACAAGGTAAGTAGAGATTGTTGTCCATGAAATCTGGATAGCCCTCAGCATTCATGGTGTTTTCCAAAACATCCAATGGTCTCAAGCCAAATCATGAAAAACAGATAGCTCAAGACCACACGCTGCCTCCTCGAAACTTTATTGTCTGGATGATACAAGCCGGACATCCGACGCATCCAGCCACGACCGTCAAACTAGTAGATCACGTGCCGTAGCCCTTCACTCCAAAGCACAGATTTTCATTAATCCCTGATCCAAAAATGGCGAGCCTTATTCCATGCTAGATGGCATTAGTCGAGATGATTGTGAACGGTGACATAACCTCTATCATGCGCATCCTGCGTACTCTACTGGTGCTGACACGTGTTCCAATCATCTGATGACTTTTGTGTACTGCGACAACGTCGACCTGCATTCCGAACGGACGATTCTTTGAAGGATTCTCCTGCCACGTTCCGTCACTTTCGGAGGTTTTTCGGCTTCTATTTGTAATTCACATCGCCAATTGTCGATCTAGGGATCTTCAATGCCGTTGAATTGACACCTACAGACCGACTGCTAATGTGGCACCTTATTATCATTCCGCACTGGAGATGTGTTAACTCTGTCATTTGCTGATCTTGCATTCGCAATCGTACTACTGGCTATTCGAGGGTCTACGAGCATATTTATAATTGCGTCTGAACACCGCCCCCAACTATCAAAGGAGGGGTGTTCGCATATTAATAGTAGGACAGTGTATATTAATTTGTAAAAGTCTCTATATTGAGAGTTAGATGTTATGTCAAACCAGTTTATCTCTTGGCATATATTCTGGAAGAGGGACAGGCGAAATTTAGGATATATTTAAAGGGGATGCAAAGTATAAAGGTTTGGTAACCTCTGTCCTAGTCTATTCTGCACCAAAGAGACCACTACTGCAGTATTTACTACCTCCACCACGAGTTTCCTTGGTATTGCACTATCTCAAATAATTATTTGAAATAAAAGCTAAGTATTATTCTCCCATCACAACGAGTTACTCAGCGTTTCACTATTTTGAACAGCACTATCTGTTGAGTTTGTATGTGTGTGTTATTTGCAATAGTGCAACATCAAGGCTGCGTATTATGAATCTGAAAACTGCTCAGCATGACAAATGTATGCTGTTTGCAGAAAAATATTGTTTCATAATTTGGAGTAGTACAATACTGAGACAACTCGTTGCGAAAGTGTAACGTGTACAATATAAGCGAGCTATTCTATTTTCAGAAAATGGAGCTTATGGTATTTGTACGTCTGATGCTCAAAAGTTAAGAGATAAATCAAATTGTGAAATTTCGTGAAATAAGGATAGAAACACCAAAAAAAAAGCTTAACAGTGCCACCACCACCATTTTATTTCGAATATATGTTTGTTTAAACCGTCAAAAAGCGGGCAGAATTTATTTCTAAATAGGCCCATAAATAAAGGCGGATGTAGGAATCAAATTTGTTGCAAGACCATGGAGATCAACGAAATAGCACTTCGAAGTCCACGAGCATCTTATCTAAAAGCACACTGCTTTGAATTTGCACTCTGAGACAGTTAAGAATTCTCTTCGCGTCTTGGCTACTCAGAAAGCAGCCTAAAATATAACTATTAATAAACTCTTTGTGTGTACGAGCAGCAACCTTATTGTGGCGCTGTCCCAATATTTCTCTTTAGATGACCACACTTGGAATTTTTTAAATTCTCAGCGTGTGCGAATAAAAGTCGGAACTCAGCACAATTGGGGAACTTTATGTTTTCCGAACGTTGCCAACTAAGGAGGAAGACGGCATTAGCGTGGCGTCTTATGCATTCTGGAAGTGTGTACACAAAACTAGTCCTTGGCCAGTGTGCTTATCCCCCGAGGGCTTTACAAACATTCAACTCTTACCAGTTAAGATAATTTTGTAAGTGTTTTCTTGTGTACCCAGAAAACTAAACATATGTCGCTGCACGAAATAAGTCACACCTTGCGTCACAATGCGGATAAAAATCACCCTTTCCTTGTGTGATTGTGTCTTTCTTCAAAGGCAAGCACTCCTTCTTATTAGGAGAGCGAATGAGGAGGGAAGGGTTGTGTTTTGAGACATTAAAACAATTTTTATTTTATTTTATTTTTATTTTATTAATAAAAAGATACACAACAGGTAACCATTAACAGTGTACCTGAGATCAGATCAATAAACATAATAACAATAATGTGAAATCCTACAGGACGATAAACATTGATACAAATTCAAACAATAAAGCATATGTACAAAAGAGGATTGTATTAAGTTAAGTTACCGGTAAAACAAGTAATAATTAATCCGTTAGAGAATAGAAAAATAATATAACAAATAATAAGCTACAATAATTAGATGTGAGCTAGTCACTTTGCAGTTTAAGTGAAGAGGCAAACTTGTGGATGGAGTTCATCAGTGATTGGGAGTTGTCAAAGAAGTCAATGCGAGAGTCATTTGCTGATTTGCTGATTCTGTTCAGTGGACTGAACTTCATTAAGTCCGTGTTGGCAGAGTCAAGGCGAAACGGTGTAAGGTTCCTGACTTGTCTACAGGGAGCATTGAAGTTTATTTTACTCAGGATATCAGATGCTTCATAAATTCCAGTGATTACTTTGGCTAGGAGGGCGATGTCAGCAGTAACTCTTCTAGTGCACAGAGGCCTTAGATGAAAGTAATCACACAGCGATTCATAATACACTGAGTGATAGAATAGAGGATTGCGGTACGTAAGGTAACGGATAAAGTTTTTTTGGACTGCTTCAATTTTGTTAGTTAAAGTCTTTGTGTGAGGATTCCAGATGGGTGAACTGAATTCAAGGATTGGCAGTACAATAGTTTTATAAAGGATAACCGCATATCTGTAGTTTTTGAACTTGTATGTGTTCCGTTTGATGAATCCCAGTGTTTTGAATGCTTTGCTGGTGATTTTAAGGACATGGGCATCGAATTTAGCACTGCTGGAAAAGAGAATCCCTAAGTCGTTAACTTGGTCACACCTTTCGATGATCACAGAGTTAATACTATACTCCGTATTCATTAGTTGTGGAGATCTGCAAGATGAGAAAGAGATAACTTTGCACTTCGAGGGGTTAGCAGACAAGCCATTCAGAGATAGCCACAGAGAGAATTTATTGAGAGCACATTGAAGTTGTTGAGAATCGGTAGTCTCCTTCACTGCTGAGTAGATCTTAAGATCATCTGCATAAAGAGCAACTTGAACATTGGAGGTGTAGATGAAAGAAGGAAGATCATTTACGAAAACAATGAAGAGAAGAGGACCTAAGGGAGAGCCTTGTGGTACTCCGCTTAGTGGTATAAAACAGTCTGAGTTCACTTGATCGATGATAACGCTCAAGGAACGATGCGTAATATAGCTGCGTAGCCATGAGAGCAAAGGGTCACGGATGCCATACAGCTTAAGTTTTTCCAGAAGTTGTTCGTGCGGGACTTTATCAAATGCCTTAGATATGTCTGTGTAGACTGCATCAACTTGTAGGTGGTTATCAAGAGCTTCAGAGGTGTATTGCCAGAAAGGAAGTAAATTTGTGACTACTGACTTGCCACTGCAGAAACCATGTTGATTCTGATCGATAAAAGGCTTGAAGAATTCGAAGAGATGTTTGTGCACTGCTGTGTCGAAGAGTTTAGCCAGGCTGTTTTGC
The DNA here is from genome assembly GCF_048544385.1 of Mastigoproctus giganteus. Lineage (NCBI taxonomy): Eukaryota > Metazoa > Arthropoda > Arachnida > Uropygi > Thelyphonidae > Mastigoproctus > Mastigoproctus giganteus. The sequence continues at coordinate 43,427,945 of NC_143585.1, forward strand.
AAGGTTATGGGTCTGTAATCGCATTTTTATTTTATTAATAAAAAGATACACAACAGGTAACCAACAGGATAATAAAGAATACGACTCTTATTCAAATATTTTTAAGTGGACAGAATAATAATTCATAATTAATAAACAAAATGCATCGAATGTAGGAGTTGGTTTAAAGGCATGCAGGGAATAGTGCAGATGTCAAAGTGAAACAGAATGAGTCGCGGTAAGCCGCTCACATTCCGTACCGTAGCTGCATGTTTGAACTTCTCAAGGTCACCATTCTGAATCTGAATGAAGGAATCTGTTTTGTACCAACGGGATTCATTTGAACAAAAAGGCGGTGTAAGGGTTTATGCCAATACCATTGAGGGTACTTTAAGGGTTCAGGGGAACTGCTAATTGGGGAGGCAGGAAAATATAGATACCTGTTTATCTGGTAATATGAATCAAAGTAAAGCTTGCACAAATCTCAAGGATCCTTGTTCGTTGCCACAACAGCCGATTTTATCAAGACGTCCAGAGGGCAGCGACGTTTCAAATGAACAGGAAGCTGATGCTAGAGAAACAAGTTGAAATAACTGCAAGGGATGGGTCAAGGTAGTTAACTATAGAAGAATAGTCATAACTGATTCAATAAAGGGCTTAAAGTACAGGGCAACTAACTGAGATAATAATAATGCTAATGGTAACGTGGTATCACCTAGCAATGAGTTTCGCTATGGTATGTGTAACGTATTTAGGAAGGACAGAGAAGACAGAAAGGGCTGGGTGGTTATGTCTCCTATTCAAAACCTTCTGAGAGAGAAAAAGGCTGTCCCAGATTCAGAACTTATGCATGCCAGTATGGAATCGGTGTGGTGTGAAGTAGTTATATGCAATTGTAAAATGAGAGTGGGTGTATGCTACCGACCGGAGGATTGCAAAAAGTATGACAAGGGCCTCTACGTGCAGATGGAATGGGCGAGCAAATGTGAATGTCTTATTATAGTGATCTCAATTTGTCCTAACTGACTCGAGCATGTGGGAGGACAGAAATTTTCAAATCAACTAGATGATTATTAATTATAGGGTGTGAATATTCTTGACTTCATCATTACTCACAAAACTGGTGACATCACAGAGCTTAAAGTTCAGGAACCATTGTCAGAAAGTGATCATACAATCGTCAGTTGGAAGATGAAGAAAGATGTTGCAGTAGTTGACGGTAAACGCATGGGTTTTATTTCAGAAAGGGGACTATGACAGTTTAAGGCTATGTGGCTTCTATCAATTGAGTAGATAGCAGATGGAGGGTTAATACATTAGAATTATAGAATACCTTTGAAGCAATAATCACAGTAGCCATGAATGCATAAATACCATTAAAAATATATCACAAGGAGGATGCTGAGATGGATGAACACGGAACTGGCCAGTCTAATGCAGCTGAAAAAGATGGGAAGGTTACGGAGCGCTGGAAAGTACTGAAGCCTACAACAGCTACCGGTTGATCTGCAATAGTACCACAGTCTTCACATGTAGTACAGTGGTTATAATCACAGTCCTTCACATACAGGGTGGAAAAGGCCCGGTTTCGAATCCGTCAGAGTGAGGTGGTTTCAGGGCAGCAAAGCTTCCTCCCCAAAAAAAACAGTCGAACCAATCAGAGTCTAATAATACCACAAAGAAAGAGAAGGTGAGGCCAGAAAAGGTTGAATATTAAAGATAACTTGCAAGAGAGCAAACAATTTGAAGGGATTTTTAGTATGCGAATACAAAGAAGGCGAATCAGATCGGACCCTTATGTAATGGTTGCGGAAAAGTCTTAAATAATCCAGCTGACGTTGCGAATGAACTGAACAGGTATTTTGAATCGATCTTTACAGATGAAAGACTCAGTTTGTGAGACAGAGGAATTCCTGATGAAATGCTGTCTTTCATATTCCGTATGCAGCTTGATGGTACTGAAAGTCGAAGTGTTTTCTGGTTGCCATATTTTATTCGGTGATAAAAAAAATATATATATATATATATATGGCAACAGAACACAAGACTGAGGATATTAGATTTTGAAGAAAATCTAATTTTGGAATATAACCTTCTCTCATATGACACCGTCTTTTAAGAAGGTAATAAGCGCGCTCCAACTCTTTGGACGGACAAAGTGGGGATAAGGGTCATAACGAGGCTTGTTGAACTTTTTCCCATACTCTATGGGAAAAAGTTCAATAAGGTCATAAGCTAATTAAAATGAATTAATCGATTCTTGTAGTAACTCTATAGGAGCCCATATAAAATTTTCCTTTTATTTCCCAAAAAATTAACATTTTGATTTATTATTGGCTATCTGAGTTATTCGTTTTAGAATGAGTGGTACTTGTGAGTCCATTAAGATGCCAGCAGAAATATTTTGAGTCATATTAATATTTTTTTATGATTATCGTGATATTTCCAGGGCCTTCTGATGATGGGCTCTTTGTAGTTTGATTTGTTTAGCAGATTCCAAAATTCCAGCATTTTTTGTATAGATTTTATGCATCAGAGGTTATCTTTATCTGCTTATCTATTAGATTTCTGTCTTAATTTTGCATAAATAACAGCGCCTTGGAACACAAAGAAAAAAAATTAAGATAGCAACCGACTGAAATAAATCTGTTATTTTTTTTTACTGAAACATAAATTGCTCAAACATTATCTGAACATCCGATAATTATAATATCAAATTGTTTAGTTTTTAACTCAGTTTCTAATTAGATCATAAACATTATGGTCGTTATGCTACAAATAAAATATCAAATCTCTATTTTCTGTTACCAGTCAATAATTTTCTAATTTTTATGATTTGCGCTTGAAATCATTTACATTTAAATAGGATTATGGGCACAGACTAATTACTGCGATAAAATATATGAATCAAATGAATTGTTTTTGTTTTTTTTTTCTAAGACGAATACCGGTATGTAGAATTTTTAATTAACTGTGGGCAGATAGGTCGCTGAAGTAATTTGTGAGAAGTAAGTTTTTACCATGCGATGCCACAATAATGTAATTCAATTTGGAAAATGCAATTAATGAACACTTGTTTAAATGACCACTATAAACCGTTCGGCCTACTAGTATCTCGTTTTGAATTCTAATTTAAATTCTAATTCGTATTCTAACAAGATATGAATCTGATCATGAACCAGTAATGTTATCCATCCAACTCTCAATACACTGAAACAATCTCCCCAAAGAAGTTAAAAGAATCAAGTTCATGGCACCAAAATATCTAAACTTTGATCTATGCATGTCTGCTCCCATTGGCCATTCCGTCGCATGAGGCACAAGACTGCACTTTTGATCTGGCTATTGAACTCATTACTCGGTGGGGTTAACACCACTGCAACCAAAACAGTCACCCTCTAAGCACAATCAAAAGCATCGTATACCCCTTTCCTGAAGACAAATTTCAAGATAAGCAGGAAGTATTTGTGGTTCCTTGAAGACAGGATCACCCATTCAAGGACCCAGCAGTATTTAATAGGCAGAAATCGCAGGACATAAAAACCTACTTGAATTCTACACTTTGTTGGGAAGGTACCTTATCCAACAAAACAGCGAGTTCCCGAAACAGAGAGACCCTCATGACTGGCTCAACCACATAACGAGATTTCGAGGCCAACCAAGTAATTCCAATAGCTTCTTCCTACTTAGTTCAGCAGACAACAGCTGATTGCAACCATCAATACCCTTCCAGCAAATTCTGTTGCAGGTACTGCAACATACCACAATTCCTCATTAAAGGTCTCTATCCGTTTTTTATCGATCCACGCCTGCATATTTTAAAGACAACACAGAACTAGCTTTAAAAGACAACCGCAGTACTAGCTTTGGACATTTGGTCATCCAATCTGCCTTTGACGCAGTTGCTCTGCTTCTGGAATAATATTTTCATACCAGAGGAAATGTTCTCAGTTTATTAACCGCCCTCCTAACTGAAAGGATCCAGGTGAAAGTCTACACCTGTAGAATCAATTTGGGTGGTCCCACAAGAAAGGTTATCTCGTGGATCCTCTTCGTAGCACTACTTCTACCACTCATTTCTGAAATAAATGGTGAACTGTGATATGCGGATGACATTCAACTGATGACGCGTTAATAGAAAAGACACCCTCAACTAATCACAGAAAAGATAAACCAGCAGCTAAATCAAATGGCAACTTACTTCGCCCAATATTTGTCTTCAAATTCAGCTAGCTAATTCAACTCCAGTAATATATTCTTTTAAGAAAAATCCCACACAGATCACTACTGCAAATCAAAGAACTTAAACTCCCATCTTAAACAAACATACTGTTATAGATGTAGCCTTGATTCAAAGTCACAGTTTCACAGACACTTGGAATAAATCCCCGCCAAAAACTAACCATTCAGCTTACTGGAATCGCATTATAAATTGTAATTATAGCAAATTCTCGATAATCCGAATCTCCTTAATCCGAGTTATACTGTACTTATTTTGAAATTATAATATACTTAATGTTATTTTGGCGTTTTTAAAAATTATGAAAGTAGGAGGAACTTCTCGAGCTCTCTTTTGTTTTTGTGACCAGTAGTATTTGCATGTGGTTTCTAGAGATCTGATATTTTTTTAAAAGTAGTGCAATATAAAGGCAACTAGTGGTAAAGGCCAAGCTCTGAAGTGAATATCAAGAACGCAATTTACTAAGCAGTTTAATACTGCCATAATGAAAACTGGAATGTGTAATTTTTTCACACTAGCTGTTTAAACATGGTTGAAAAATTTCGAAACAATTTTTTAATTGAATAGTTTTCTGTTAAGATAAAGTGCGCATTTTTGTGTTTGTTTTCGTTATGTTTTTAATAACGAATTTATGTTTTCTTACGTTAGTTAAAGAGTTTATTATTAATTTAAAAAAAAAAAAATTAGTCAGCTCTAGTCCCGTTCATCTTGGATTATCGTGAACTGTTGAAAAGGAAAAAAAAAAACATTCTGAATTAGATGGAATAAACACAAAACTATCAATCATTGCTGCACGTGAAAGTATGAAAGGAACGTACGATTCACGCGCAACAATGATTGATACACGTGAATTTATGAAATGAACGTACTTTCAGGCGCAACAATGACTGATACACGTGAAAGTATGAAATGAACGTACACGCGCAACAATGACTGATGCACATGAAAGTAATGCAACAATGAACGCGCAACAATGGCTGTTACACATAAAAGTATGAAATGAACATTTAATGGCACGTTAACATTTGTCACGCTTGCACGTGCGAAACATACACGAACTACTGAATTTATTATGTAGATTTAATTGTTGACGTTAAAAAAAATCAGTAACAAGCATTATTGTTGTTTATCTTAAGGATCTCTGAACTTGCAAGTGAGAAATTTACTTTAAACACTAATGAACATGCTTATCCTTTTACAACAAGGGAAACGCGCACTAAAGTTTATCTTCCATCATTTGACATCGAGTCTCAAGAGCATTCTTCAGAGAAATACAGTGGAGCACTAGATGTGTTGGGAGGTGGTGCTGATCCATTTCCCAATGATGAAGTCATAAAAACTTTCCTTGGCACCCTCATTACTTTACACCCCTGCTCGTAAAACTTGACAAGGCATAAAGAAAGCCGGCAAAGAATGAAATGCACAAGAGGAGGTTTTATCACCAAAAGACAATAAAAGCGAGCGAAAAGTTTTTATCACAGACACAGAAAAAGCGGAATAAGAAAAGAAGGTCCTTAATGCTATACGTCTTCAATGGGTTTCCTTCTTTTTTTATGGATGCCGAGAGTAACGAATGAGGACATTTGTTAATGACATGTTTTTCTCATGACCTTACAAGGGGCTAAGAAAAAAACGTTTTAATATCCTCTCCCTGTTTGGTTGCTTGCCATAAGGAGGCAACGAGGTTAATAAAAATGATTGAAAGAACCCTAAATAAACATAATATTCAATAGTAAGTTCTCACAGATTGGTCCACTGTAGAAAATAAACAAACTAGAAATATGAGAAAAACTTAGGTTACTTCACTTAGGTTAATGTGTGATTTCAATAATAAGGTATCCACAAAGGTGTTCATCGCAGTGGTAAAGTAAGAATCTTGTTGAAAACAGATTGGTGGGTTTATTGTTTCTTGTTGCAAGACATGATCGTCTTTTACGTACACTCACTGCCAAAAAAATTAGAAAGCTTTATGCACTATCTTGTAGAGCCACGTTTTTGCTAAAATTAAGCTAATGTATATCGTGGCATGGTCACTAGGTGTCTGAGTGCGTTTATTCCAGTATTGACCATTCTGCCATTAGGATATTTGTCAGCTGCTGCATTGCGGTCGATAGATAGCTGAGAAGCCTAATTGTCTTTACAACACATCCTAGGCATTTTCATTTGGAGTCGGATATGCGGAATTAGGCAGTCAGGCTAGATCTTGAAAATTTTGGAAATGTTCCTCGAACCATCCAGGTGCGTTTCACAGTGGACACTTTGTGTTCTTGCCTTTAAATGACCCATCGCAACCCGGGTAAAAATGAAGCGTTGTAGGGTGAAGTTGGTACGATATGACCGAAAGGTATTCGTTAGAATGAAGGGATCCAGTCCGTGCCCAACAAGACATATCCTGTACCATGATCACTCCTCCAGCCGCTTCGTGGGGAACAGGAGACCGTCTGAATGCGACGATTCATGAGGTTCACGCTACGCTTTCACACTATCATTGGTAAATCGAGACTCATCAGACCACACGATCTTTTTAAACTGCTCCAAATTCCACTCTTGGGGTTAGCGGCTCCACTCCAGTTGAATCTTTATATTTTTTTTACAGAAAGCAGTGGCTGTCATATAGGCACACGGCTACTAAATCTCAGATCCTTAAACTCCCGCCATAGGGTTGGAAATGGGCCTTTTTTGCCTAAATTAAATTTTAAAATAATTTTCTACACGCTGGACCTTTTTATCCTGGCGCATAATTCGCTTTAAATTTGGTGGTCTCGTTCTTTTGGAGTACCAACTTTCTGCCACATTCTTTCTTTTATAGCTGCATTCTGCTTTTATCTTACACTCATTTTTATAATTTTAAGATGATTGCTTTCGACATGCATCAGCGATTTCCTAGTTTCTTTTTTCCCCCTCAAATGTGCCTACTGATAAAGATGCTCCAACAACAAGATATTATTGTTGGAGCATCAATGAGAATATCAGCTATGCTTTAATCCAGCAAAGTGTAAGGTCTTACGCCTGGGGAACAGCAACTTATACACTTGGTGAAGTTGAACTAAAGTCAGTAGTAGAGGAAAGGGACTTGGGTGTTACTAAACATGAAGTTCTCCGAGAATTGCAAATAGGCTGCAAGGAGGGCCCATGGTGTCCTATCGATGATTAATCGAACAAATTCTAGTAGAGAGAAGGACGTGATAATCCCATTATATAAGGCTATTGTTAGACCACACTTGGAATACTGTGTTCAAGTGTAGAGACTGAACCTAAATGGCTAAAAAGGCTTCTTTAAAGGGTCCAGAGACGGTAACTCGCCTGGTGGGATCGGAAAGAGGGCGTCCATATGAGGAAAGACTGCAAATATGTGAGTTGCAGAGCTTGGAAACTAATCACCTTAGAGGAGACTTGATCGAGGTGTTTAAGGCTCTGAGAGGCATCAGTAAAATGAATGAGGATGAAATTTTCAAGATTATAAATGATGCTAGAACTAGGGAACATAAATTCAAGTTATGGGGGGATATGCTTAGACTGAATTGTAGGAAGTTTTATTTTAGCCAGCGAGTTATAAATTATTGGAATAAGTTACCTACATGGGTGGTAGAGGCTGGCAGTTGGGGGAAATTTAAAAGTCAGCTGGATACTTACTTATAGGAGGAGGAAAATTCATAGGTTGTCTATTTCCTTTTCATTTATCATTTATTAATTAATTATTTTATTTTATTTTACTCCTTTTTTCCCTTGAATTCGCGCGAATTCGTGGTATCTCTTATTTGAATTCGTTAGAGAGTATTATTATGATTATCAAAACTTCCTTCTTTCAGTGAGGAAGAAAGGTAGGCCTTATTTAACGTTCATCGAAATGTTAATACGCATAGATGTAAAAGAGTGTAGCAAACTATGACTTTTCGAGATGGCCAACATGAGAAACATTAAGGGCACATAATGACGTCATAAGGATTGTTTATGTTGTATTTCTTCAGGCTGCCATTACAGCAGCTAAGGAAACAAAAATCCCTACCTTCGCTAGCATACCGAACTTCTAACAAAGAATGATTCCTAACACACATCTTTCTCTTCCTTAGCCGTTGTCATTTATAGCATAAATTCCTCGGATATCTCTTTAGTTTACGTGTGCTGTATCGACCTCACTTAGTATAGCCGAAATAAAGCATTTAATAGTCGAGGTGTAAAGTGTTCTGCTAAAGAAAGTCTGTTCTTTTAATGCGGTGCATCCAAATCCTCTCTCTCAGCGTTCTGTTCTCAATGCACTTGAACAAATCGACTGCTGCGTAAATTGAAGGCTTCTAATGTTTATTACTCCACCAAAAGAAAGATAAAAAGAACAGTCGAAGTTTCAGGTTTTATTTGGGAGGGTTTTTGTTTTGGGTTTTCGTTAATGTCGTGCCATAAACTGCCGGAATTTGATGGACCCTTTAGCTTTAAATTTTCTAGTTCTCCGAAACAAATGAGTGCAGACAGCAAGTTGAAGAGTTGTGCCGAAATCTTTTGTTTGCAGTGCTTAAATACGGGCTTCTAGCAACAATCAGAGGGGGATGACTATGTTTTCTCTTTCTGTGTTTCATCTAGGATGGTTTAACGTGCCTAACTCACATTATCTTAAAAGAAGCGAACGCAAACATAAATAATGGCTCTCTCCAAATAATGTTTCTTCATATATAAGGACACTTTGGAAAGTTTTCTGCTAATATCGACCACAGCTCTAGGATTTAGTTATAATAAAACACAACTCTTACATTTCGATCTTTGGATTTCCGATAATCTATGTAAACAACTTGGCGAAAGGCCTAAGATGCCATTAGCATCCTACTTAATATTTTTAATGCCCTAAGATTAATCAAATCTAAACCCAGTCTAATCCGAATACAGTACTTTCCTTCCCAACCCTGAATTTTGAAGAAAACCCAATTACATAATATTTACATCCTTTCTCTCCAGTTTAAAGAGATGTTTGTCCACTCAAAAACTAGATAATTTTGGTCTTCTACTCACATTACTATTCAACAGAACTGGATCTAGTTTCTGTTTAATTAGGCTTAGTTAAACCTAAAAGCAAAAATCGAATTTAAATAAAATAGTTCCTCATTCAATACATTTGGCAATTGAATCACAGTTCTAGGATGGTAGACTTTGTTATCATCATAATAATCTTCCCCTAGGGTATCTGCTTTCGACGGGGTTGTCAGTCGACCTTTTCTTCCACATGGCAATGATCTTCCTAAATCTCCTTGGCAAAGTTAATGAGCCCTCCTGTTCCTTTTTGTTCCAGGATGTTCAGTTCGCTAATATTTTGATAAAAATGGTGTTGTTGAAATAGTTTTCTTCTTGAGAATGCTCTATACACAATAAAAGCCAGAATAAGTCGAAAATACGTTTAAAATAATGGCAAATTCGTAATCCAACGTACTGCGAACCCAAATCTCCAATATACAAAGTCCTTGGGAGTCTTTTATTGTTCATTTATAAACAATCTTTTTGCCTATTGCGAACGGTCAGTTCCATACAAAACCGGGTCTATTATGATTCTTCCAAAATAAGTCGACATATCAATTTAATCCTAGCTTCACTAGCCATACAGATTCTTCGTAATCCCAAAGATCTTCTCTAAGAGCATCGGATGAGGGACAACGTACGGAGAATTTTATTTAAAAGCAGCTCTCCAGTGTCCACAAATAGTTTAAAAAAACCCTTTCTTTGACCCCACGATGTGAAGTTGTAGATAACGCTCAAATAAATAAGAACAAACGTTCGATCTCTGAGGAGTGAGTGCGCTTCCTGATATCTCTCATGAATTATTGATCTAAAGAATCATCAATCACTTGGGATATCAAACCGACAGTGGAAGAAATAGTTTGGAGGTTCTCACAATTATATTTTTTTTCTCCTCTCGTTTCTCTTCCGCCATTCTTTTTGTCTCGGACCTCCCCATGAACTCAAGCATTGATTGCTCTATCGTACAGAAAGTTCGCTAATCTTTAACCTCCGAGTGTTTCTGTGCACCCTTCTGTTATCTCTCTGTGTGTTAATTCGTTAATTATGTGATATTCTGACATTGATTACCGTTCACAGAAACTCCGAAAATTGATGGAAAAATGATGGAAGTTTTTTTTCGTTACTGAGAAGAGGTTTGTTTGAAAATTAGTTTTTACATTCAATGAAGTTATCTTGTTAAGTTTACATATGTAGTTACATACAACGGGCAACTCCCAACTATACTCGAACTTTATTAAGCAGACGAGAAGCGAAGAATTCATAGAGTTATACACTGTGTTGCCAAAAGTATCTGGACATCTGCGAGATTCAACGATGCTTTTATTGACACGATATTTAATAATGTGCCAGATCTCTGTTGATCTAAATTGACCACAATTGCGTAAAATCCTCGTCGGTAGACTCTGAACAAATTTTTGATAACATAAAGGCAGTATTTTTGTCCGTTCCTCCTTCAATTTGGCTACTGATTGTTGGCCTAGCCTAAAGCTGAGTTCCAGTTCGTCCAAAAGGTGTTGCCATGCTGAAATAAAACACGATTCTGTCCATACCCTAGCTAAACAACCCAGACGGTGAGAGAGAGAGAGATCTACCATCAGACTTCCAGTTGGGACGACACTCTGGTAAATAACGTTCTCTGGGCATCTTCAAGATTCAAACACGGTCATAAGATCGGAAAACTGTATACCGAGATTCGTCGCTCCATTGCGCAACTTTACAACATTCTAGGGATCAATTATGATGACTTGTACAACAGGAAAGTCGACGCTGGGCATTATTTTCCATGATATTTGGTTTGCCTGTTGCAGCTCTTCCGCAATACCAGATGCCATGCAAACAGCTTGTGACCTTCCTGAAATTCTGGGTGATTGAAGCGTGACATTGATTGAAGGGATCTATGCATCATTGATCACTCATAGGAGGGTTTCTGGTCACTTTCCATCAATTTCTGCTGTCCTCTTGAAGGTTTAGGTCAGGGTTCTGGGCTGGCCAGTTAAACTTTCCGACGCTCGTATCCTTAAACCACTCCATCACACCACGAGCGATATGACATAGAGACTTGTACTGCTGATACTGGTCTGAGCTTTCACCAACGTGCTGCCACAACGTACGTAACATATTATTGTTCAGGACTTCTAGAAAGCCTGCAGATTCAATGGCTTTATCCAAAACGACCAATGATTCCAGGTAAAACCATGAAAAACGATCCTACACCATCACTGCCTCTGCCAAACTTCATTGTCAGGGCGATACAGTCAGGCAAGTAGCTTTCATGGGCATACATAATAACATGCGCATCGGAATTCCAGTCAGAGCATATAATGGAAAATTCCAACGCGTATAATTCGTTTTATAGGTCGCAGTATCCGAGTGGTTAGCATTGGAAAAAAAATTAGAAGTAAACTAATCCATCAAATGTCTCACACTCTACTTAGATTCTCTGAATTAAACAACTATTAGAGTCAGACTAAATTTCAGTACTTATTGAAATATAATTCTTTAATTAATGGTGTATTATTGTCATTATTAGAAGCTCATTTTTTTGTACGTTAGTGTATATTTACGAAAAGAGCTGCTGGTTTTAAATTACAAATAAATCAAAATTTAGTGAGGAGTCAGGAATGCCAAAATTTGAACCATATTTGGAGAGTTTTGTTTCTTTTGCTACTGCATTGGACTTCAGATAACATTTCAGCCACTTTCACCCTTGCAGAAGTTTGCTCATCAATAAAGATACGGTGTCAGAGAAGGCCACATGTTTTCCACATCCAAACCATCAATCACATCTCTAGATTCGGATGTCAGTTTGTTGGCGCCGTAGTTGCTAGCTTCGCGTATGACAAAAAAAAAAAAAAAGAAAAAAAGAAACTCGAATATTTCCAGAAGAATCGTTTTAACGAAAGAGACAAAGGAATGAGGATGTCGTGAACAGAAAGACTGCATTGGATGAATGGGTATTAGTTTAAAAACCAGAGTGGAAATCTCTGCTTCCATATTCATAAGATCCCACAGAGCTCAACAAAGGGCTGCACTTTCATTGCGATCCTAATAATTTGTCCATTCAGTATATATAATTCACAGATTGACGTTAAGAAATGACCCGCACGAACGTTACTACGAATAAAACATCGGGCATTATTCAAAAATTAAATAAATGTAGTCAGGTGTGGCATTTTTTTGCAAAATCCAGACCCAAGTTATTCATTTTGTGGATTCTCGAGGTGACACCCTTAATGAACTTCGCCTCTAAATATCTTTGTGAATAATTTATAGCGGCGCTGTCCACAAGAAAATTTATCTGCTCTCATTACACTAGATTCCAGACCCTAATGATCAATTCTCTGCTCTAATAAGCATCTATTAATTACAAAACGTGTTTGCCAAAATGGCGCAGTATGTTGTCTTCATTACCTTACTCTTAAATTTGAATGATGCTTAAGAAATCATTAATTACCTCCCGTATCTGAATTATAACGGCTTATTGTAATTGCTTAATTACACCGAAATCAGTTGTATAACACCCATCAAAGGTTAGTACGAAACTTCGGTTTTGAATTGATTATTGGCGATTGAAATTGTGCTGAACTGGTTAATTATTCATGGATCAACTATTTGTTACAGTCTTGTATAAAGCCTTCAGCTATTGCCCTACCCTAACGAAGCTTTATAATATAAACAGGCAAAGATATAGTTTGATTGAGAAAGTTGCTTTTAAGAGGAAATAGAGTGCACGTAGACGATGGAAGAAGACGAGTCCTTAGTATCGTATTTCTTACAAAATACGATGTCTTCACCATATCAATCAATCTGTCCGTCCGTCAGCATGTGATAATTAGAATTATTAATAGAGGCAAGTGACGCAAGGTGAGGCCTCCAGAAGGTGTAACATTGCCTTATACAACGGGATAATCGCCTCCTTGTTCCTGTTGGAAAAATTCCTGTATATTATTGACAAAACCCATGAGCTTCTGTCTGACTTGCACAATTATTCTCACAGCCTTATCATTCTCCATTACTCAGAGTATTGTACCAAACCTTGAATTTGCCAATGTTAAAACAAAAAAAAAAAAAATGGACTCTTAGTGGATGGATTTCCATAAAATTTTACAATTGACTTTTTATAAAGATTAGTCGCACCAAAATCAAAACGATAGAAATTTGCCAAAATTATTTCTTTGTCCGTTTGTCCGTCCGCATGTAATAACTGTACTTTGAGTGGAAGATTTTTGTGAAATTTTATATTTGCCTCACTTAGAAGGATTTGTTGGGCCATCCCAAATTTCCTAAACATCGAACCAATAAAAATCCAGCAATTATTTCTTATTTTCGTGTATCCCACATAAACTATCTATGAAGGGTAAAGAATCATGCAAATTTATGTGGTAATACGCATTTAGCTAATACGCATCCATCTGAGAACTTGGATGCTATCCAAGATGAATAATAATTTGTCAGGTGGACTGTGAAGCGTCAAGCAGTTCGACTATATGACCCATTCAAACCTGCTCCGTGGGGTATACGATATCATGGATTCTCCAAGGTGCGCACATGCGTATATCGTATAATCACGCTGTTCGAAATCCATCTTAGAAAAAAAAGCATCGACTGGGAAACAAAGGAAATGCAGATATCTGCTGAGAGATAAACATAACTTTATCGATTTTTGCGCATGCGTAAACTTGATAAACTGAACTATAAATGAGAGTAAACAGCAATTATTGTTTACCCTGTGACATTACTCCACTGGCACGGAATAACAGGACGCTCTGCCTCGCAGTTAACAGAATAAAGGCTGTTCTGTTTTATTTTGCAAGACACTAGACGTCGACTTTAATGCCCACAGGGTGTTGTAGAAAGTTTTATTCGCTCAACTTCTAAAAGAATTCGCCTCGCAAAAGGAAAACAGAGTTATGTAAGCCTTGTTAAGAGCACTACCAAAATATCTATTCAATTACACCAGTTCAAACATAAAGAGGAAAGTAGTGCTTGCACCAACCCCGTAAAGGAATTTCTTCTTTGTTTAATGATGGCTGCAACTCCATGTGTGGTTTGCGTAATTAACAACAGCTACATTAAGTTCGAAACTATTTTCTTCAGCGGGTTTTCCACCTGCGGCTCTTTTCTTTACTTTGTTTTGTGTTGTCTCCTGCAACCCCTCTCTTGCTTTTGAAGCCGTAAGCCACAGTTAGTTGTACCTTGGAGAAAATCAAACATGACTGCGAACATCAAAGGGATTTAAGCATGGAAGCAATTGAAAAGAAGACCGGTTTCGTTTTCGGGTACGCGTTCCTCGTTTCCTATATATTGTGTTGCACCCTGCCATTAAATCTTTCATCTTTGGCAAATGCAATTTTAATATTCAACGAAAAATATGAGTGCGTGCGTGTGTTTGTATCATAGCAGCATCGATCCAAATCTTTGCCACGTGCGTTGGTGATTCCCTAAATGTCAGAATCTTCATTTTACCTATCTTAAATATCGAAGAAACCAATAAAGGTTCTTCATTAATACGAGCTGCGAAAAAAAAAAAAAAAAAAAAACCCGCATCACTGGTTACCATAGCAACGTCATATGTGCACGTTGTCATGGTGATCAAGATTTTCCGAGTACTTAGGGAAGAGTTGCTCCAGACTGGTGATTTTGTCTCTGCTGCGCTAGTGTTAACTATATTAAGAAAAAAAAAACATCACCTTTTCCTAATTGAATTTTAATTGTCTTAATTATCAGTTGATGAGGAAGGATCGGATAAAATCTTTCTGCATCAATTAATGCACCATCGTAATTACCCTTTTTAAAAACGAATGGACACTATCGTAGCTTGGGTGTCCTTTTATGTATTGTTATTTTTATTGTTTTTTGTCAGCGAAAAAAAAAAAAACATTAAAAGCTAAATTTTCATCCAGCATCATTTAATATTCTGTTCGCGTTAATTGTTAAGGGATAAATACACTTAGTGGCTTCTTCATTAGGTATACTTACCTTAAAGCGAGCTACTCCCATTATCAGTCGGAACAAACAAACAAACAAAAAAAACCCTGTTATATAAAGGCCACCCGAGAACATCCTCATTGACCCATGTGTATTATGTGACAAAAGCCATTAGAAGTTCCTTGCGTCATTGGTGATTATAACCATAGTGCTACCAGCCCAGATATTAGTCCTCAGAACAACCAGGATTCGTCGTGACATAGACTCAACGAGGTGTCGAAAACATGGCACAGACATGTTGGTCTATATTGAGTCATTTGCTTTCTGCAGATGTTGCAAGCTGGATGGTTGCGGATCTTTACTCTGAAGACTTCCGCATCATCCCACGACTGGGGAGGCCAGCAGTACACTGAATTCACTTTCATGTTCCTGGAACTAGTTCTGTGCAATCCTGACTATGTGAAATGGTGTATTATCCTATTCATGGTATCAGGGGACTAAATGTGAAACATGAATGCACTCCCCACACCATTACATCACCACCAACCTGGATTTTTTGGCACTTGGCAGGATGGGTCCATGGATTTTGGTCATTTTCTGGTCCTCCCAACAGAGTAGAACTGCGGGAACCGGGATTCGTCAACGTTTCTCCAACTCTCTGTTGGCTAGTATTGCTCTTCCTGGGCCCACTGTAACAGTACCTTATTTTTTTGCTAACAGGAGCTGAATGCAATTCGGTCTTCGGTTACGATACCCTATCTTTGAAACAAGTACGTCCAGTTGTGCACTCTGAAATCCCTCTTTGCTGACCGCTGTTATTGGATATAGTCATATGTGAAAACTGTAGCAGGGTTGTAGTTACCGAGGTAGTTATACCATCGCGTCTGACACTGTGTCCATTCTTTCATTGAATTGCACATCTAGAGTATCCAAGTACCTGCCCACTTGTTTATGTCTCATAGTTAAACACGTGATGCTGTTACTGAAAGAACGCTCCATTTCCTGAAAGGGTGTATCTAATAAAATGGCTACTGAATGTATATTTCCTTCGCATCTTGTTATCAACCCGACCAATCTGTTGACTTCACTGTTTTCTGGAAAATCATTCACAATAATTGCTAATAGCTCCTACTGCCAATAAACCTCACTCTTAAACCGTCAAGAGGAATTATTTTTATTAATCTGTAGTGATCGGATATGAAATATTCTCTAATAACCTCTAATAAAAAACGCAAATGTGCGAAAGAAATTTAGGAGTTAAAGAACTGGCAAATGAAATTTGGATTTATGAGTTGAAGACCATAAATTTTTTAGATATTAGGTATTGATTCAGTCAAAATTAAAGTCGTAAATTGCTGATGACTTGGAGAAAAATAAGTTAGGCTGTATGCCATAAATAGTCTTAAAGAATGATTTAATCTCTAGCCCTTCTCATTTAATTATTTCATGATAAATCTATAACACACCTGCTTACACGATGTCCAATTTCTGTAGGACGTTTTTCATAACGTTTGTTGGTGCTGGATATCTCACAGTTCAGTGGACACCATTTAGGTGTTTGATTGAGTTTGTTAAAATATCCACAAGTTGTCTTGCTTATTTATGTTTGATCTTAGGTGTCCAAGACTTTCACTGAAGTTTTTCCTCTGATGGAAAAGGTAACACGATAATTAATGTCTGATATATCAATTCTGAATTCCTAAGTCCTCTCCTTTGTGCTTTTTAATAAGCAATGATGAGCAGTCGTTGAGAGTGTTCGAGCGTAGAATTTTGCGAAAAGTTTTTGGGCCCATGCAAGGGGATGAATCCTGGAGGATCAGAATGAACCACGAACTTGATTATCTTATTCACGGTGCGGACATGGTCAGATTTGTGAAGAGCCAGAGATTTGCCTGGTTGGGACACGTTATGAGAATGGATGATAGCAGAACAACTAAGAGTATAATGAAATGGAAACCTATCGGGAGGAGGGCGAGAGGAAGACTGCGGAAAAGATGGATGGATGGATGACGTAGAAGAGGACTTAATGACCATGAGAATAAGAAGTTGAAGAAGTTTGACTTCTGGGAGGGCTTACTGGTGGAGAAAAGGCTAAGACCCACTCTGAGTTATATCGCCAGAAGAAGAAGCAGATATCAATTCTGAATGTTAATTGTTTGAAAGGTAATATTCCTTTCTTTTAAAAATATTTCCCATAGTTTCCAGTCGTGGTTCCTGTATAAGGGTCCTCTACAGATACTCTTTGGTTCTCCAAGGATCCTATAAAACCAGAATAGAATTCAATACTACAACTCCGGTGTGGCCAGAAATCCACAGTCAACCAAGATGGATCTACAACCGTCTTAATATGCAGATCTTGATTATAAGTATGGATACAAAATTGTAGGGTATCGTGCATCTTTCTCTTCCTCCCAACGATCAATATACTGGTAAGCGAACTTATTTTATTCCACCGTAAGCTGAAGTAGTAGTGAATGGAAATAATTCGCAGGAAAAAAGATTTTTTCCAGATATTCCACAATTCTTTTGCATAACCATAAACTTGTAATGAATTTCTAATTCCATGGATTCGGAATATTTCTGTTATGAATATAAAAAAGGAACTTAAGCTTCAAAATATGGGTTTGTGTAAAATATGCACGCTTTTTGCGTATTCCTCGAAGACGCCTCAGATGTCTCTAGGGGTACTCGTACCATAGATTGGAAAGACTGATTTATATCATTAACGCAGACCGAATACGAATGGGGCGTTCACACACATAAAAAAAGCTTCTAAGAAAATGTAAAATTCAAAAGAGCCTAAACTCCTGATGGAAGAAAAAAGCGAGTGTACTATAAAACAGCAAAATTATATGTGTATAAGTTATACGATAGGGAGCAGACAGAAGAGACACGTAGCGACTGCATCATCATACTGAAACAGTAGAAAGGCGTGCAACCCAGGTAACACTAAAACCTGGAACTAAAGTTCCTGCCTTTCTGAGTACTGTTTCGATATATATAAGGATTACATGAATGTCATATCATAAGTGTGTGGATCACGCGCAAGGTATGGCCTTGACGTGCTCAAAAACTTTTTCAATATCATATGCGCTTCGCTTGCAGTGTGTAGTAGAACTGCGTTTGAAAGAGCTCGCCAAACATGGTCTCTGGCTGGCGAAATGAAACGCCGGGGAGTGGAAGAAGAAGAGAAGACTGGGACTTGGAAAACACACAGAGCATCTTTGTAACCAATACGTTCTCTGGTACCCAAGAAAAAGAGTAGTAAATACAGTTCTCGATTTCTCCATGGTCGTGTAAAAATATTTACTTTCATAAATAATTTATGAAAATTAAATATATATTATACACCATTTTACCGAAACTATACATATTATAGTACACCGCTTGCCGAAAGTAGACTCTGTACTATTAGATACTATCCCGGATTCAGTTCGTTATATTTTTTCATCGGTTTAATTGCAGCTTTGATTTATAACTAAATTAGTTGTAGATAAATTAATCTTTTATTTTAATATTTAATATTTATTTTATTTTAATTTAAATCTCTCTTTTTTTGGTAAAAAGAATATAAATAAATACCTTGTTGGATTTTTGCAGCTACAAGAGATAGCCGGTCTTGTTCCGGGAAACAAAGTTGCAAATGTATTGAGGAAGACCAAAACTTTTATTGCCAGTTTCTGAGAAGAATGCCTTTCGTCGTAGGCGGTAGTCATTTTAAAAACTAAGATATAATACTGCTTACGAATGCCTGCATTTCATTGTTAAACAGATGGTGGAAAGTTAAGAAAACACAATTTATAATTTTTAATGAATAGATCATTCGAAATTAAGAAAGAAGTAATACTGAAAAATTTTAAATATATTTTTAATAAAAAACTTTTTTGTATTTTTTTTTATCATGAAATCAGATTCCATTTTGATGAGGTTACTTTTTTTTGGGCTTTGTTGACGTTGCACCAGAGTTAGTCGATCTCAGAAATATCTAAGAGGAACTGATTACCATGATCAATTCATCTTTCCTCAATATTCACAATCATTATTGTTACTGTCACGATATAATTCTTCTGCAGAATTCCTTCTAGTTCATCTAGGATTATGTATTGGCGTCCTGGCGTTTATAATTTTTCTATTTCTCTGTAATATTTCTGTAAGTGGCATGTATTTCGCAGTTCTCAACCTATCGGTGGAGAACTGCGAAACCTAACTGCAATTTCCAACGTATCCCAGACATTCTTAATTGGATTCAGATGTGCAGAATTGGGCAGAAAGTGTTGATGTTGGAAATCTTCGGAATATTCCTCGAACCAACTCAACTTTTCACTGTGGATAATTGAGTTGTCGTTTTAAAAGAATCCATCGGAATCCGGACAAAAATACAGTATTGTATGGTGAAATTCTTCCGATATGACAGAAAGATATTCATTAGAGGTCCGATCACACCTTCTAACAGTATGATCGGACTCAGCCCGTACCAACAGAACATGATATCACCTCCAGCCGCTAGAGTAGTGGACAGGAGACAGTCTGGATGAATAGCTTGATGAGGTCCACGCCACACTTTCATCCTGCCTTTGGTGCAAAAAAGTGTAAATCGAGATTCGTCAGACCACATGTTTCTTCGCTTTTCCACAGTCAAATTTTGAGTTGTAGTACCACTCCAGTCGAATATTTAGATATTTTACAGAAAGAAGTGGTAAACTTGCTCCAACAATAACCCTTTTCTGACTAAAAAGTCCAAGGAAGGCGTACAGTAATTATCTAATATCAAGGGACTTGTAATCATATCATGTAACAACTGAAAAATTGCATATTGTACGTTTGGTGCCAGTTTGCAAAAATGTTTCCAATTTTTTGGCCAGTAACTGTATTTGGCTTCAGATGCAAACATTAACCGGTTTTCCACTGTTTTTGTTTTTCCATTGAGAGCCATGTTTTAAAATAATCTCTTCTGACCCTGATAGCATCGATTTCGGCTTCATCTGATATTCCAAGAGCGAAGTCATTTCTTTCTTTCATAGCCTTGATCGGTAATTAAGTTTGCCGAAAGATTAAGTCAAACTGATTAAGTTGGAATAGTTGATCAGATAAGCCGTTCTCTTTCCTCTTACGTCTTCTCTCTGGGGCGATTTTTTTCCCTAACTGAGGAGCATCCCAATACCTCCAATATTCTCTCACTGCCATCGGAGGACAGCTGTCTTCATATAACACGAGCATTATTAGCGGTGGCAGTTGAACACGTACAAACTCTATTATGCCTTTCCACTCCTGACGTTCATGCTTCATAATATAAGCAGTCAGCTTTCCTAATTCATACTGTCTGTCTTTCTTGCTCTCCCGCCCATGTGCGCGTAATAATTCGTCCGGAATCTAGAAAACTATAAATCATAACTTGAGTAGATCAGAAAAAAAAAGTCCTCCGCTTTGTCCTGATGTAAGAAAGTTAAAAAAAAAAAGAACTACAGAAAAATGCAAAGGAGAAAGGGAGAAAAGTTCAACAGGTTCGAATAATACGTATAAAATTCGCAAATTGTAGTGGATTAATTTATTAAATAAACCTATCAGCATTAATTTAAATTTTAAAATTTAATTTGCGACTGATTATTATAAATAACAAAATTTGAAATATTTGAGGAAGTTACGTACGCTAATTCTTAAATTAACTTGGAAGCATGCCTCTTGTCGTAGGCGCTCAGTAAGTTTTTTATGACACATTACAGCGATATAAATTTTGTATTGTTGTAAACTGGTTTACAACAATACAAAAAACTTGGCTGTATTTGACAGACTTAACCTCATTTATATACTTATGAATGGAGTTTATAAGTATATCTGTTTTCTTTCTTTCTTTAAATATTCTTCTAATGTGATATTTTAGTTTTCTTCTTGCATTTTGATTTTATAAAGGGTATATAATTGCATTTTCGTTAATCTTGTCGATTGGTCCCTGTTCAACTGTAAAAAAACAGATACTTTTTTACCAATCTTTCATCAGAGGTTGAAAATTTATCTCCCTCAATTTCCTTCTTTATTTTAAAGTTCCAATATTTCCCATTCTTGATTGACATATCAGAAATCTGTCTTCACTTTGCTTGTTGGAAACTAGTGGGAACTGATTACATTCCCGGTTCAAAACAAAACTATTTTCCTTTCTTGAATACAAAAAGGGGAAGATGCTTAGTGAGATTACAAAAATATCTTGTTTTTTTCTCTTTGGTACGTATCATAACATTTCTATCCTTTTGTTATTTCTTTCCGGTATCTACGTCAAGGTACACTTCAAATTCGATTTCAGTTGTAAATTAGAAGCGCTGATGGATGGAATGACGAGGAGATGCTGTTCCTCGTGTGTTGCCACAGAGACATGGCAGCTAATATAGAGTACCGAATTTTGATGGGAACATCGTAAGATAAAAATGGTATCTAGCAATACCACCTACCAATTTTGTTCTTCCGATCTCACAAAATATCTTGGAAGTCTTCAGAATGACAACCCATAGACAAATAATACATGCGCAGTTCAGTTACTAACACAATTGAGGTTCCGGGTAAACTAGATTAAAACTTCTTCAAAAGATGGTATGTTTTATTCATGCAAGCGGAGCGCGACGTGGGTAGGTTTAGAACTAGAAATGAACGCTGTTAAATTTGTTATCAATGTAAGGTACACTTTGTTTTACGAGGTCTGAGATTTGTTTTTCAGCATGCACGCCAAAAATCTATTCAAACAGAACTCTGAGTGGATCTTAATTTTTTTTACTTTATGTGGTTCTTTCATGTATAACACCCGAAATTATTCATATGTTGAGCACTAACTCATAAGGTGCAATTTCTTAAGTCTGTAGATGAAAACTGAATAGACTGTCGCATGTATATTTGGATTTTAGTCAGGCATTTGATGTTGTTCTTCACGTGAAATTGTATATTAGATGGAAGATACATCGGTGGTGTATTTTTAGTTGAAAAACAGAAGCCATCATAAACTGGCATTCTTCAGAGGAGGATTGGAGTAGTAATAGGTTCTTATGGGATCATTGCTTAGATCTTTCTTGTTTCTAAATTATACTGATGAGGGAACACAGGGGAAGTTGTCAAAATTAGAAGAGTGGTTAACAATTAGAGCTGTGTTGCTTCGAAATGATTTGGACCGATTGTAAATATTGTTTTTAAAATGGCAGTTAAATTTTAACGCTACCAAATACAAGGTCTGGATGAGAGGGAAACACTGGTGAAGAGAAACCCTGGAGTAGTTTATTGGGGTAGAGGAATTAGAAGATGCTCTGAATGAGAAAGACTTTGGAATTACAATACAAAATGACATGAAGTCCAACATTCAGCATAAACAGGCTGCAAGAAGTGCACATGGTGTTCTGTGATTTTTTTGGGTACTTTTCAAGTAGAGAGGTAGGTGATTATCCTCTTCTTATACGACCTCAATCACACGCTGAATATTGTATTCAGGTCTCGAGATCGCATCTAGGGAATGTTATAGAACTTTTGGACTAGGTGCAAAGAAGGGTAGCTAGATTGGATTGATGTAACTCACTGACCAATATCCTGTGAAGATAATCCTTGGATGTGATCTGTAAGGTTTAGGAAGCTTTGCAGATCACATCTTCGGGAAGGAATCTAATTGAAAAGTAAAGACTGAGGGGACTGTCAAAGGAATAGGGGAGGAATATTTTTAATGGTGAGTGAGGCAAGAACCAGAAGGCACGATAATAAAATCGCAGGGAAGAATAGCAGGACAGACCTTCTGAAATTTACCTTCACTAGAGGAACGTTGGAATAAGTTGTTTACAGAGTGGCCATGGCAGAGAGTATGGAAAAAATCGAGGAAGAATTAGGTCGCTTTTAGCAATGGGAATAAATAAGAAATTATTAATTGTTGTTCCATAATGGGCTTCGTGATATCTGAAGGATTCAACTAACAAAAATTGGGTCAGACTAATCTTTGACACGAAAGATCTTTGGTCAAATTAATCTTTGACCATAGATACATTAAAGATAACAGAAGCAAAAAGAAGACATTCAAAACACCCGAAAATTGAATCGGATTACTTATTTTTATTTAATTTTCTTCCATATTCGACTACACGAACACCATTTACCTTTTGATACGACCTTTGACTTAAAATTAAGAGCGGAGTGTAATTACAGGTACCAAACTTAAGAAATGTAGCTTTTTTTATCTCAAAAGAGGTTGAGAAAAAACGAAGGAAAAAATGTAATGAACACCTCGACAATTTCAGTTCACGAGAAAGACGATAAATCAAATGGTAGAAAAGAAACCTATTACTTTGCCCAAATGCAATGTCGGGTTAATACGAGAGCAAGTGACAGTTTCAATATATTTAAGTAAGCTGGGAAGATTAATGATCACACAACAGAAAAGTAATCCGTTGCCCGTTATCGGATGTACTAAGTAATTTACGGTGATCTTCTGTGAGCAGATTCCTCTCGAACTATTTATTCGTTCGTCCTTTTTGGTCCGTAGCACTTATCTCTTCTGACACTTGCACGAATTAAAAGAAACGACTCCAAACCATTCATAACCGTATCGAAGGTTTTGAAAGAGAACATGGTGTCGTAGTTTCTCGAACAATTAAGAACCGACAAGGGGTAATTGGTTTCGGTAGGAAGTGGGGGATGAAGATCATGAGACATCAACTAGACTGGGGAATTAAGAAAGAAGTAATGTCTTCTGGAAGGATCGGGAATTTGCGTGTAATTATGCAAATAAATATCACGGATAACAGACGTTGCAGTGATTAGCATTTAGCGGAATTTTAAATTCATTTGGGTTTAATATTCTAACTCCGTTTTTGTGTACAGTGTGGTCCAAAAGTACGCCTACCTTTCCTGTTATTGTAATTGTAAGGGTCATTGAGAAAAATTCACTTAATCCTCGCCTGAGACTGATTGGATTAACTACATTGTGGAAAAGCGCTTAAAAATTCTGGAGTCATTGATGGAATTAGAACCTGGGCCTTTTCGACCCCGTGTTGTTGTGTTGTAGTAGGGTTTTAGAAGCATCAGCAAGCAGCACCATATTGTTCGGTGTATACTGTCTAAATTGTAAGTGTTCTGAGATCGATTTTTCTATTTTATGGATGAAAAACCAGAGTTTCTGGGAGAAAAATCCATGCTACCTTTGCCTGAGACTGAATAACTCAGTCACGTTGTGAAAAAGGCCACAAAAATTCCTCACATCATCGACAGGACTCGAACTCAAGTCTTTTCCACCCGGTGTGAGGATGTCGGTGTTATAATCATCTGTTACCCACGAGGGTCTCCAAATTGTGCTGATGGAGTCCGAACCACTTGGCTGAATGTTATTCACGAGCGTTAGAGTGACAGTCCATTTGGAATTTTACAGTTATTTTCATAAATATCAAAATTCTTCAGAGTGGAAAATCTTTCATAAAGGGAAGTGAAAATAGAAATTGAAAAGGCTTTTCTATCATTTAAGACTTGAGACGTAAGTGACAGGAAATGGTGAATTTGAGGAGGACACATGCACTCACGAAAGAACAAATCTAGTTTCAATTTGCAATACTCATTCTTGTTTGGATCAAATTGCTACAGTCAAGTTGGATCAAGTCAAAGGTTTCCTTATTTCATTTTATATGTGATATTGCTATTTTCATTTGCGAAGACTATTTTTATTTGCAATGTTCTCTGTTGTTGGGGGTCTCACATAGTATTTCGAAACAGGTAGAAGAATATAGAAATATATACATACATAAAGAGACAGAAAAAGAAGTACTTAGCAGAGAGGATCGATTAAAAAGGATGGGTTCGGATTCATTTCGTTTCATTAAAATTTCATCATTTCCGTTTTGAATATAATCGACTATGATGAGTTAAGAGGACGATGTTCTGTGACATAGAAGGCTGAAGATTGCGAGAAACTGGCAGAAAAGAGCATGGAAGCATTATTCATCGATTTCTACCACTTAGGACACAGTGAAGTACACTTGACATGGCTTATATTGTCAATAGCGGGTGTTCTCGAACCTGTAAGCCTATAATCTATGACCTGCTGCAGCAGACACTAATTCTAAGGCCAGAACCTCCGGACGTGAAGAAAAGAGGATAAGGAAATGTTACTTTGGCGTTTGCAGGATCACCTTGGGGTTCTTTATTGATTGATTTACTGAGTGACTGAAAGAAATTACAGCTTTTTGTATTAATTCACTGGAGTTTGTTAAAAATAATAGATAACACGCGCGAGAGAGATATCTGTTTCTCTTATAATATGAAGGTTACTCCAAAAGTATTGCGCACAATTTTTTAAAGATATATTTAGTCTAGAGCATTGTTACTTGTGCACTGTGTAGGCACATTACTTATGCATCATATTATACTCATGCCATCGACTTTCGACAGGTGGTGTTGCTGTAGCGATCGCCCAACATGGATGGCTCACGAATGCCGAAATTCTGATGAACATTCATTCGCACCCTCGTTTATAGACATTATTCGCTTGGTCCAGCGACCAACTATGCGGCGGTCGACAGCATCGCCTCCAAACATCTTCTGTAATCACTTATTAAAGTTTCTTGTAGTCTCTACTTCTTTTTTGTGCTTTTGCGACAAAGTAATTAAGGCTATGAAATGTCACTGTTTATATTCTGTCGTTGGGTTGCCTGATTTTCTGAATGAAAAACCGACGTTCCGGAGGGGATATCGTCCAACAAATAACAAACAGATTTATTCGGAAGTGATGTACACTGTCCTACCTAATGGTAGGGCAGCGAGGGGTATCCGAATATTAATATATCCGGACACCACTCCATGGATGGAAAAACAGGTCCTATGCATGCAACACGTGAAGATCCTGCTATAAATAAGCACACTAGGCTTCGAACAGACAATTGCAAAAGTGGGCATGCAAGATGACACATTCAACAGAATTAGCAGACTTCCAACGTGGAACGATAATAGGATGAAGTGAAAAGAGTGATAGGTCGTAATGGCAGAGGAATAGGACTGAATCTGCCAAAAACCGGCTTGGAAAACCCCAAAAACTAACAGAACGCGACAAGAGAATTCTGCGAAGAACTACGCGCGCAAATCGCAATTTGCCATTGTCTCAAGTTACACAAACCATCTGCGAGAGTATTAGGACTAATGTCAGCACTAGTACAATATGACAGACATTCCATGATATGGGTTACAATTGTCGTGCAGCTGTTCACAAGCCATTGGTCATCTCAACAAATGCTAGACGCCGATTAACATATGTATGGAGCGCGAATTATGGACTGTAGAGCATTGGAAAACAGCACTATGGGCAGACGAGTCGAGGTTCGCAGTCTACCAGTCTGATGGCCGTTCCTGGGTGTGGCGAGTGCCAAGGGAACAGTTCCTTCCTGATTGTATGCTCCCAACGAAGAAGTTCCGTTTGGTGGAGGCAATGTCATGGTATGGGGCTCCTTTCATAGTTTTATTAGTCGTTATTGACAAAATCATGAATGCTGTGGAATCCCGGGACAGCCTGGACAATTATGCACTTCCAACATTATGGCAATACTTCGGGGAAGGCTCATACCTGTATCAGCAAGACAATGCACCATGCCATACTGCTCGGGTCGTAACAGAGTGGTTTGAGGACACGGGTATGGAAAAGTTGGATTGGCCAGCTCAGAGTTCTGATCTGAATCCTATCGAGCCTCTTTGGGATGTATTGGATCGTCGAGTATGTGCACGTCAAGATCTTCCAAAGAACAAGGCAGAACAGGTGATTACGTTAAAGGTCTAGTGGAGCAACCTATCACCTGATATTTACAAAAAGCTGGTTGAGAGTATGCCGCGAAGATTGAAGGCCGTCGTAAAAGCAAAAGGTTTCAGCACAAAATATTAAATGACACAATAAAAGATCTTTTTTTGTCTAAAGGCAGGTGTACGTATATTAATGGTAGGGCAGTGTATATGCGTTCATGGCTCCCGTGATTATTGCTTTAAAGATATACCACAATTCCAATGTATTCGCCCTCCCTCAGCAATTAACACACCCAATTAATAAATGCCATGTAGTGCCTTAAACTGCCGTAGTCCCTTTTTCTAAAATTTAGGCTTCTTTGCCTAGCTTTATCTTCCTGCTCATTTGAAACGTCACAATCCTCAGAAAATCTCGCTAACTTCGGCCGTTGCAGCAACAAACGAATTCTTGAGTTGTATGCAAGCATTACTTTGACCCATATATCATCACATAAACGCGCGTCTACATTACTCTTCTTCCTACCTCCCAACTATCAGTTTCCCTGTCCCTTAGGGTATTCCCAGTGAGATTGGCAAAAACCTTTGCATCAGGTGGCAGAGTTAATCGGTACGTTGTGTGAATTACAAAGTATCCTCACGAAAACGTAGGTTTTTCATTCAAAAAAATAGAAATCCGGCCATGGAAAACATGCTGTTTACAAACACTTCACCAATGCCTCATACTCTTTACTGCTTCTTCTAAACAGCCCAACCAGTGCTGTTTCAAGAAAGATAGACAGCCACATAGAAATAGAAAGAGAGAGGGACAGAACCTCAGTACTTCACAGCCGTTACAGGCGATGTTCTATGGTTCCAGTTTGAAAACGAAGCACGTGTTCCAGGTCATAACACGTCACGATGCGTCTACCAGCATTTCAATAGTGAATTTTTGTTTCGTATTTGCGCAAAATTATGCGGGGTGGCGTTGTTCTCCGAAGCGGTGCGTGTGTGTCAGCTGCAAGTTATTCATCTGCTCTCCCACATCTAGAAGACATTCCGCTAATGGGCACTTAGCTACAATCACGACTGCCGACACGCCGTGTGAAAGTCCAGATGGGTTCTCTTCCTCGTGGCGTAAGGAGTTACTCTGGGACGTAACAAGAAAGCTCGAGGCACGAGAGGACTCTATAAGAACAAGCTACGTTATCAAGTTTCGTAAGACATTCGAGAAAGTTCCTAATGAGGAAAGTGAAACTCTTTGGTGTTATTTTCGTGTCAGGATTGCAATTAAAAGTGGGGAAAAAAAAGAACAACAGTTACCTACGTCAGAACTGGCAGGACTGCCAGTTTCTTGAGACGTTCGTAGGCCATTTCTTAGAAGTCCTGAGGGACTTAAATAACAACTTAATTTCCAAAAGAGGACTGATAGCCGAACACTCTTGCTGGAACAAACTTTCTCTCCAAAACCCAAAGATGAATGGATTTTTCCGGAAATGACGTGTAACATGGCCAGTACGTAGTATCCGGAAGTGACACTTTCAAATTTTGCACTCCAGAAAAAGAAGTCATTACAGGTCAAATCTAGAAATACGCTTACAAGCTGTCCTTTTTTTTTAAAAACTGTCATAAGAAGGGGAATGTTAAGCCGGCGAATTGTTATGTTGAGCAGGATAATTCGATCATGTTCAGCTAATTTAATCAGATGGCTGAAGGTCTTTTCTCTTTTGGACTGAACAGGATACTTTAATTTCAAGATTTCCAATGCTACTGCCTTAACAGTAGGAAAAAAGAATTAGCGTTGTATTTGGACTCATCCCCTGTACAGCTGGTTGGCTAGAAGGGTGTACATCGAATTATATTTTAAAAATACATACATTAAAAGGACAATAGAGAACATTTGAGAATGCGCTTGTCTGGAGTTGGAATAACATATGTTTGCAAGGCGCCTCCGTAGCCAGGTGGGAAGGAGCAGCAGTGCGTAGCACATGCTTCTTGATTAGACCGGGGTTCGAGCCCGTCACCACCAAATACGGAGTATGCGGAAAGGTCAAGGAATGACCACCGCATATCCCGGAGCAATATGGCCTTAGTTGCTAATGCTCCTAAAAACCAAATAACAAACAAACATATGTTTGCATATTTACAAGAAGGAGAAAACTTACGTTTGAACTTACATTTATAGATATACAGAGAATTAATTAAGTTTACATAAATTCAATCTATTAAATGACAGCCAAAGTCTTTAACTTCAGAGAATTTTATGCGTCTGTCGATGGCATGTGATGGACTGGTAGATGAAGTGACTTGATCGTGTTTGCCGAGATTCACTGGAGGTCGGTGCTTCGATGCAAGTCTTCCTGTATTTCTTGTCATCCAATAGTTCGTTGGGGTTAATATGCAGATTGTTGAAATGTTCCATAATGTTTGCAGGGAACATATCTCTAAGGCGGACAAAGTTGGTAAGAGTCGACCTATACCGTTTATGTCACCATCTTGGGTGGATACTTGAGGCTAAGATAATTTCTTGCACGTTGGGAGAATCAATCTTATTAGTTAACAGTTTGGCAAGAGTGATGAGGTTCTTTTCCAGAATTTTGATCTTCTATGGTGTCATGTTCATGTTCACATGCAGAATAGATCTAGAGATGGTGAACGGTTTCCCATGGATCCTGTTCAATCACCTCAGAACCCAATATTCAATTACCAGGTATTTCTTTACAATACTTTATGGGGCTGAAGACCATAACTCAGACGAGTATAAAGCGATGGGAGTGAGACACCTTTCAATGTATTTGCATATTAGGGACGTATTTTGGAAACCTACAAGTTCCTGTCGGATCGCCCAGAAGGCTGCATATGTTTTCCTCTTTGTATATATGAAATGGTCCTGGAAAGTAAGGTTCTCGTCCCAGGTCAGACCAAAGTCTGTGTGAGTTGAAACCTTTGTGACTTTACTGCCATTTATTAGAGCTTGGATATCATTTTTGTTCCGCTTCTTGGTTATAGATATTTGTGATGACTTTTTCTGATTTAGTTGGAGCGCTGCCATATCTAAGTAGTCAAAAGTTGATTGATTTGTGTAGCAGTGTTTTCATTTATTTCTTGAACGCTTTTAATGTCATCAGAGATGACGAACAACTTCAAGTTATCAGCGTAAGAGCTGAAGTCTGTAAAGCTCGCTAGAAATGATTGTAAGGTTAGTGCAAAGAGCGTGGTAGATAACACTCCATCTTGTGGTACTCTTCTTCTTACTGTTGTCATAGTCTGGTAGTGACTATGAGATATTATCAGTATCCTTTCGTTAAGGAGGTTGCGAAGGATGGAGATTAGTGAGGCGGTTGCCTTGTAGTAGTTCTTTAATAAATGAAGCAGTGTTTGAATCGACACATTGTCGAAAGCTGATTTTATGTCAAAGAAAATGATGTCTATTTAAGATCGGTGGTGCAGCGAAGTGTATAGATGTGATGGTCTGTCACGGAGGCAGTGGTCAATTATTGTAGGAAGTAACAGCTTTTCAAAGATTTTCAGGATGGATATAGGACGGAAATCAGTTGGAAACTTTGGATGTTTATTTTTTGGAACTGGTTTGACATCGTAGGTCCTCCAAAGAGACGGGACAGTCCCATTTTCCAATATGCGTTGGAAAATATGTAAAAGGGGTTCAACAATATAAATTGAGGCTATTTTAATCGCAAATAGGGGGAAGCCGTTTGGCCCAACAGTAGATTTATTTGGTAAGGTGTTAATAACATTAATTAACTGTTCCTTAGTAATGGTGATTTCTTTCATGGCCTGTGGGAGACAACGGTCCACAACAGGTAGAAGGCCGGTAGTTGTCGATTGTTGTTCACTGAAGGCCTGTTCAGCCTACTTCGAAAAGAGGTCTTTGTCCATATCAAACTTGTGGTCTCGTCGTGCAAGAATCCTTCTAGACTGTTTTATGCGCGAAAGGATAAGATTGTTGTGGGCTAACTACTTTAATCTGAGGAAGTGAGCACGGTCCCTTTTGTATGTTTCCTGGTTAGTTAATGTTTTTGATTTCAGCCACCTTCTATATGATTTTTGCTTTCTAGTGAAAGCCCCCTTGATGTCTTTATTGAACCAATTTCTGGTATGGACAGATACTGCGAGTTCTTTTGATGCTCCAGCTGTAGCAATAAGTTTCAGCTGTTGTGAGAGCTTAATAGTTGCTTCTTCTTTATTTAAACTTTTTATGCTGAGCCAGTCATAAGCAGTCAGGTGACACATGACAACCTGCGCCTTGAAGAAATCTTAGGGAATAGGTTAGTTTATGTTGTGATGCGTCTACTTGGGAGCTTATGGAGGTGTTTACGCCCTTTGTGATAATGATGGTACATGTGAGGGGTAGGTGGTCTGACGTAAAGGAAAACTGAGAAGGCTGCGTTTTTACAACTGGTAAGCTGTGGAAGATGAGGTCGAGAACTACAAGAACCATCTCTTGTAGGTGGCGTATCAAGTCTTATAAAAGGCCGCCGTAGCCTAGTGGTCAGGCGCGCGGGTGCATAAGTACACGTGCCTTGAGTGACCAGGGTTCAAGCCCGTGACTGCTGAATATGGTGCTGTTTCTTGTATTCTGTCTATCGTGTTAACTCCTCTGACTGTTTGGTCGTCCCGGAGTATAAACAGAAAATTTATTATTTTTATTTATAAGGTCTGCAGAGTTTAATGTTAATGTTAAGTCCTGTAGTGCCGAGGCATGCCTTGGAAGTGGCATGTTCAAATCACCACCAAGAATGGTAGGGGGTGCTGGGTTCAGATTAATCACCAGTCAAGATTGAAGCTCAAGCCTAGATGCATCTGTGTGGTCAGGTGGGAGGTAAACTAGGCCTATCTGGATGGTAGAATATTGGTGCTTCAAGCTGGTACAAAAGGCCTCAAAATATTCTCAGTTTTACTCGACGTAGATTTTGTAGATTTCCAGTGGTTTACATAGAATATAACCACTCCTCCACCCCTTTTTTTGGCTCTGCAATTGCTAAGGGGATTATAGGGCACAGTGTGGAGGAGTAGATCAAGGTTTTTATCATCTGACAGCCAAGATTCAGTTAGACAGATAAACTCGAATTCGCTTAGGAAGTCTGGAGCGTTTGTAATTTATTTGCCAAGCTTCTTATGTTCTGAAGGAAGTAGGTGAGGGGGCGACTATTCTTATGGGTTGTACTTGTTGAATTAGTTGCTGTGCAGCTGGTTGGTATGGTGGGATCCTGGTAGGTTTCTCTTTGTACGGTTTTACCAGTGTTCCATAAGGCCACGACTTCCGATGAAGTACTGTGTATTCATGCGAACACGTGATTATAAAGGATGCATAAGTTTGATGCTTAGTTTTAATCACTCTTACCTCAATTGCCAATTTATGCTCATTTGCAAAGAGGCTCTTGATACTTCTTGTCTTATTTGCTGGACTAAGCCTCGATACAAATATATCTTGTCTTTTGTCTGTCTGCACTGCTTTAATTTGGTAAGTCTCCTCTAGTCGCTGCCTCTGTAATCTTATGGGTTCTGTATTGTCTGTCATATCTCCCTGGGGTCCTGTACCTTGAGTGGCAGGATGGGCAGTAGTATTTAAACCCAATCCTGTGTTACCCTTGGGTTTCGTTACCAACATTTGTGCATGTGTAGGCCTTTGGGTCTGAGTATGATTTCTTGGGTCGGGCTGCGACAGGGTCCAGCAGGTTATGAATGATTCTACACGATGATTTGCCGGTATCGTATCACTGCCTTCGAGAAGCTGGTTATCTTGTTTCTGATGGTTATTCCTATTATTCATTCTTTTTCCTTTCACTTCACTCTGCAATTTAGATGTGCGCATATATTCGTTCTTGTCAGTTGAAGGAGGCTGTCGGAGACACGTAGAATGGGCCCGATGAGCGGTGTCGATTGAGGCTTAAAAGATTGAGAAGTTTTTCTTCGACTCTGACGTTTCCTTATTTGCTCACCCTGAAGCATCCACATTTCCTCGTCAGTAATATATATTCATATAAATCCGTCGCTGGTTTAATCACCATCCTCTCTGAGGTATTTTCCACATCGAGTGGAAAAGACCTCGGTTCGAATCCTTTAATGAAGCAAGGAATATTTATAGGCCTTTTTAACAACATGCCTCGGTTAGTCAGTCTCAAGTGAGGATAGTAGTATTTTCTGCTTGAAATTCGGGGTTTTCATCCAGCAAACTGCTAATCGACCACAGAACACACGCAATTTACAGACATTATATTACAGCCCCAATATGGCCTAAGTTGCCGACGCGCCTAAAACCTTACAACAACCAACCTATTCATATAAGATTTCTGTCCTCTTCAAATATATTCAGGCGACCATTTTTTTATTATTCAGCTAAATCCAACTTTCAACATTTAAGTGTTGAAAGTTGGATTTCTATAGTCATCTGCCTGTCTACTTTATTAGGACCATGCTGGTTTGGCCTACATGAAAAAATATATAAAGGTCACATGGTGTGACGTATGTAGCGGAATAAAGCCGTGTGAACCGACTAGTATCCAAATCAGGCCACTGGCAATGGGAAACGCACAGGATCCCGTGGACTTTCAAAGAGCAATGACTGTCAGTGTGTGTGTGTGTGTGTGTGTGTGTGTGTGTGTGTGTGTGTTCAGCAGGTGATACAGAAGCGAGGGTGCTGCACTTGTCCAGTATTCAAAGACTAGCGTCATTCGAACCTAAATCGAGTGGAAAAACGCCTGGAAATAATCGGTGAACGAAAGCAACTATGGCCAAAAATGGAATCCTACTGGAGGAGTAATGGTGTGGGGATTGTTGTCAACACAATCCTCTGCCATGTAATTCGAGAAAATTCGATGGAAGTTTTGTTAACTGAATGGTTGAATATTTCTGTCGTCAGTTACAACACCTTGTTGACTCTATGCCACTTCGTATGGTCAATGGCGGTACAGCGCATTATTAGCTGATGGCCCTAATAAAGTTACCATACTATGTGTTTGAATGGTCAACCAGATTTCTTACTTTTTGACTTTTTTATCGCTCTTGGGTATCCACTTTGGACACTTGAGAACTTCCAGGCTGCCATTAAAACTCTTGAAGTGGTCAGAAATTGTTGTTCTTTGATAATCTTTTATAATTCAAAAAAGAGAATGAAGGAATAGTGATTGAGAGAGACAGAAGAAATTTGAGAAAGTTAAATATATACAGTGTTTTATAAGTCGCTAACTTTATTTTATACTACAGAGAGAGAGAGAACGTGGTAAATGAATGAGAAAAAAAGGGGGCAGGGGGAATGCTATCACACATTCTTCGGCTGAACTAGTGTGACGTGTTTCCTGCTATTAATGTCTGTTGCAGAACTTGAGGATTACGATTGCCTACTCTCAAGCATTTCTTGCTCACTTACCTACGCATTCCAGCGTGTCTTAAGAAACGTAATGAACTTCGGAATCTTAAAGGAACGCCGAACTAACCGATAGTCACGGCCTCGTTAAAAACAATTAACTAACAAGAAGCAATAAATCGCAACCACACATCGGGAATGTTTTGGTGGAGCAATATTTTCTGGTTAATTGTATTAAACAGAAAATGTAACCCGGGGTCATAATCTAAAATCTCTTCTAATCATTGCACGGAATGAGAGGTCTCTTGATAA
Organism: Mastigoproctus giganteus; assembly: GCF_048544385.1. Lineage (NCBI taxonomy): Eukaryota > Metazoa > Arthropoda > Arachnida > Uropygi > Thelyphonidae > Mastigoproctus > Mastigoproctus giganteus. Next base: position 43,462,429 of record NC_143585.1, read on the forward strand.
CGAACGCTCATGAGGAACAACCTAATTAACGGGATGTAATGCAATAACACCCGCTCACCTCTACATCTTGCAGAATGGTAGAGGGGGGCAGGGAAAATATGAGGCCGGGAAAAGTGCACGGGCTCTAATTATCGGGATAAATTTGAAAACCATAGAAAATATTTTGTGCCACCTGCGGTTGGGTACATTTAACAGTGTAAACACGGATCTTACATTAAATGAAAGTAATTAGATTAAGAACACACTAATCTTTGGCTTTAATTTAAACCGCTAAGTCCTTCCGTTTTGGCAAAGTACCAAGGAAACGTTAACTAGCAGTTCAAAGCCTAATTGCATCCCGCGATTGCTTGAGGTACCATCTTCTGAAAGGCGATTATGATCGATGCTTTTTGACTTTAATGGGCAGTTATGAACCATTATAGAGAATTTCTATTGCTCTTTCGAAAAATTAGTCCATTATTCTGAGCAGTATACGGGTATCTTGGTTGTCCAACTTCAAGTTCAACAAAATAATTTGCCAATGCCAAATTCCAACTTGACTATGGCTAGCGTCAACTCTGTTGACCCAGAAACAAAAGTCCATAGTCCAGTTCATTCATATTGAAAGGAGTGACACTTAATATGGAATGTCTAGTAATCTATTATAAATTATCAAAACCTTTTTAAATATATTGGTTCACGACTTTGGACTCGATTGTTCACCATATATGATTTATCTTTGCACCTACAAAGATCGATCATATATCTTTCGAAGAGTCTTAAGCAGAAATCGAGGTTATAATATGAACCAGGATTTGATGACATAATTTTTAAATGCGAAATCAAATATCTGATCAACGATCGCCGTTATGGATTTCGTTAGTGTCGATCGACTACTGATATTTTGTTTATTACTCAACTTTGGACAAATTAAACGGAAAACTTTGGTCAAACTTAAGCAGTTGCTTTTGATCGTGTTTGGTAGAAGGTTCTAAATAAGCTTCCATCTTATGACCTGCCGAATGTTTTTTTTTGAAATTGATTAGTTAGTTTTCTTTCTAAGACGGAGTCCTGTTTTCTAACTTCTCCACCAATGCTGGTTTCCTCAAGATTCAGTTCTTTTACTCTTGTATATTAAAGGCCTTCTTCCACAGACTGGAAATCCTAACCATAGTTTTCTTAATGATGGCACACTACATTTCACTTTCCAGTTTGATAAACGTCATTCGCTCAAGCAGCCTCAACTTCTGGAATATCCACCAGTTCGTTATACGTTGATCTTTAAATAATTCTCCAATGAGAAGAAGAAAACTTATTTAACTTCAATCCTTCTGAAGGATTGAAGTAACTGTCACCTCTGTACTCCCTTTCATTTTTTCCTTTTCCTCTTTTATCCCTTCCTCCCTCCCATTTCCTCCTGTTCGTCTATCATTATTTTGCCAGACGACGTCCAGGGTTCACTCTGCCAGAGTACTCATACGTCTACTTACCTACTAACTTGGTTCATCTCCTCGAGGTAGTGACGGGCAATGGGAATGCCTTGGTTTCCAAGGCACTCCCATTGCCCGTCTACTTAGTCCTGTGGCTAAGTAGCCAAATGAACATAAAAACACCACCCAACACTACATTGCACAAACCCAACACTTACAAATATACAATTTAGCCTTTACAGTGAATGTTTGCATTACTGAGATATTACTCGGGAGTGGGAAAAGCCCTGGGTGCGGCATCCCCCAGTATCCATTCTGGCTGATCAGCTACCCCGCTCCTCATGGTGACTGCCATTTTGTCTAAGGGACGCAATCCTGCCAACATGGTACAAAATATTTCCCGCAACGTTCAGAGGCCCGATGTAGTCCATACTTCGGAGTGTGGTGGCAGTACTGGTGGCAAGCGGAGGACATACCCACTAATAATTTATGTCTTACTGCAGCATCAAAAGATGCAGTTACTGTATTTTATATGAATGCTCGCAGTCTTGTAAAACATAATGATGAAATCCTTGCTCAACTGACATCACGGAATTTCCATACAGACCTGATGGTTTTTACTGAGACCTTGTTCTCTCCTGAAGTTTCAATCAGATTTCAAGACTATGCTCTCTTTCACAGTTTCAGATGTGATTCTAAAGTGGGTGGAGTTGCTGCTATTTACGTTCACAATAATCTGCGATGCTTTGCCTTTCCTATCTCAAAATCTGTCCGATAAAGCTTGTGAAATCACTTTTATCCGCAATGCCTCTTTGGTGATTGGGTTTCTATACCGACCTCCCTCAGCTTCAGTCAACAGCTTCCTTGTAACTCTTGACAATATTCTATCTCACTTCACAAGCAAATCCCTTAGCCTTCTACTGATGGGAGACTTCAAGGCTCTTCCTCTCAAGTGCAAGACCTCCTAGATGTCTTGCACTTCCAATGGTTCCTCTCTTCTGAATATCCCAACTAGAACGGGAGAGTCCCACAATTCCCTTCTTGACTTCGCAAGGGATAATGCTCACTCACCTACGCAGTACTTATGGAACTATTTCTGATCATCGCCCCATCTTAATTGTAATTGAAAATGAAGCAAATGTGGAAGAGATCATGCACACTTACAGATCTGTCACTCCAGGCTCTCTCAATAAGCTCTGTTATGACCTCTAGAAGTCTTCGTGGGATTGGGCGCTTGCTATAGTTGATCCTGAAATTGCGACGAACACCTTCTTTAAGCATATCCTAAATAGTTACGAAAAATGCACGTCATATATCAGGAGGGATCCCAGGGATTAAAAATACCACCAGGCCAGGAGGGAAATTATGCCCATTCATCTCAAACAAAATTTGTAACAAAATTACTAAAGAAAAGGGACAAACTTGCAATACTGCTAGAGCAACACGAGAGGAGGCAGATAAAACAAATACACAACGTACAGAAACAAAGTCACCGACAGCATTCGGTTGGAGAAAAGAAAATATTATAGTTCCCAACGTAAAGGCATCATTACAAGAAAGGAAAAGTAAAGTGGACAGTTTTGGACAAGCTACTACCTGAAAGGAAAACTAAATCACAGAGCTACCTTAGAGATGTAGCTGAGAACGAGATACTCATTTCAGATGACCAAGAAAAAGCGCAGCCTTCTGTAATCACTTTATCTCAAGAGTTAATAACCTTTTTCAAGACGAATTTGACTCTAGAGTCAATGCAACGAGAGAAGCTGCCAAGCACTCAATGAGGAGCTCTTTTTTTTTTCACGCTCCGCTCTCAGATCAAGAGAGTTTAGAAGCAGGACATCAATTAAAAGTAAAGAGAGCCCCTGGCTTTGAGATGAAATATCTCCTGCGCTGCCGAAGAAGGTCCTTAACGCAATTGTCACACCATTGAAGTATATTTACAATCTTTCCTTTCAATCTAGTAAATTCCAGGCTCAATTCAAAAAAACAGTAATTGTTCCTGTTTCTAAGGGGAAACACTGCAACTCTATCAACAATTTCGTCTAATTTTGCAAAAACTGAGAGCTATACTCTCAGTTTTTGCAAAATTATTCGAAAAAATTCTTCATGGCAGATTCATGAGCTTCCTGGAAGTCAATCAGCTTATCTTCGTGCATCAACAACAGTACATGCTTATCGTTCAAAAAGATCCACTGACCTGGCAATTGTTGACTTCTGCTCAAGGATCATGGATTGTCTTGAACAGGGTCACTACGCAATAGCACTGTTTCTAGACTTATCTAAAGCTTTTGACTGCATAAATCATAAAATCCTAATCAACAACGCTCAACAATCTTGGCTTGAGAAGAAAAATTAACCATCTTGAAGGCTATCTTACTGATCGGCCATTTGTCTTCAAAACAAAGCAGTCTTTTTCAGACATTTGTTATTTCTCCAGGGGAGTATCTGAAGGCTGACTTCTCGGACCTGTCCTATTTGTTCTTTACATTAATGAATTTCTCTGCCTTCTTCCATGTTCCCACCTAGTAGCGTATACCAATGACATTTCCATTCTAATCACTGATAAAGACGGTAACCAGCTTCAACGCAAGTTCTCTGCCCCGCTCTCTGAAATGCATAGTTGGTTTCAAAAGAATCAGCTTATACTAAACCCAGAAAAATCCAAATATATGGTGTTTAGGACGAAAAATAAACCATTAAATATTGATTTAGAAATAACATACAAAGGAACTCGAAAGGGTGAGTGATACCAAGTTTCTAGGAATCTGGCTAGATGATCAGCTGAGTTGGAATAAACAAATGATCACCTTACGAAAGAAGACTTCGTCACTAGAAGGAATACTCACCCGAGCCTCTGCTTGGGTGCCTCCTTCCCTTCTCAGGCTAGTATTATTTTCCTTAATTCAGTCTCACCTCACCAATAGAATCATCTCATGGGGTACTACCTTGCGAGAATCAATTCCATTGTCAACCGATGCGTTCGTTCAATTTTAGGTCTGCTCTGGAATGCATCGGTGACTTCGAGATATAAAGAAACAAGAATCGTAAGCATCTACCAACTGCTACAGAAAGCTGAGGCGGTCTTTGTCTACAATGTTTTGAAAACACCAAACTTTCTTCCTTTTTTGAGATCCTTTTTAATAACAATAGAAGAAGAAGAAGAAATATCATATAATTTAAGAAATAAAGTGAACCTGAAGGTTCTGCATTTTAGAAAAGCCAAAGGTCAGAAAAATATAAAATATAGATGCGCTAAAACCTGGAATAATCTTCCTGAAAATATCAAAAATACCATTTCACTAAACCGGTTCAAGAAGCTCGTAACTGAACACATCACCAGGGAAGTCTGATCTAAATCACCTTCGGCTCAACTCCTGAACTGTGCATTTCCTCTATGTTTAATAACATAGAGGAAATGCATTACCAGTTTGGAAATTATGTAAACAAGTTGAAGGAATAGGTGTCAATGTAAAAAGCCTCTGGCTTATGTGGTTTCCCTCCCTTCTTGCTGTTATCACCCAACAAGTGTAACACAAAATAGGTATAAATAAATCATCAATTATCAATAGGTGGATGGTTATAATGTTTTAACTGGACAGTGTATACGTACAGAGCAAAACATTTTATTAAACTCTAACAGCAGGAAGTTTGTGTCAGGTTTTTAACATATTTCGAGATCCTGTATAAGCTTCCGTATTCACGCTTCGCAGCATTCAATTCCATGAATCTGCTGGATGATCACTCGGCTTGCACGCAAACAGCCCCTCAAGTGACATCCACACTACCATCATTACAGCTGCCCTCAATTATTAAGTATAAAATCAAAGATTGAAGAAAGAAGGATGACTAGAAGCATAAAATTGATTACTGGCTATTTCAGCTCTCCTGATTTCTAGGACATTTGTCATTGAAGGATCTCACATAAATCCCTCAGTGCCTTTCCCTCTCTAACACATAATAATTGGCAAATTCACCCAGAAGCCTGAAGGGCCCTACAGTCTTTCTCTCTTTTCTCAATGTCAAACTCCAGGCCGTGAAGGATTATATCATTTCGCTAAAATAAATATTGATTTACATATTTCATTAAGTTATTTAAATAATGTAACTTAGATACAATTTATCTCATAATGGTAAGTTTATACGATTGAAGTCCTCACTAGAGTGAAAATGCCAGTACTACTGAACCTCAAATTCAGGACTTAGCAAGCGCTAAAGACTCTACCATCCTGTTTACTGGATGAAAAACCGTGCAAGAGCTTTTCCAGGTTGACTGACTCGGGCATAGAAATAAAAGCTCTGATACTTCGTATATCTACAACATCATCAAAAGATGGCTAATATTTGAGGCGTGTTCAACTAGGTTTTCATCAAATTGGTTTTTTATCCTTTCAAGAATATGCCTCAGTAATACGCATCGCTGCTTTATACCTCCAAAAAGAAATTTAATTTGATAATTATAACTACGAAAAGTAATCCCATTCTATCAGTCGATCCACTACTGGTGAGTCCCTGTCCTGTTATCAAACAAACTTTGAAAATCTCCCATTTGAGGGTTTTGTGTGCATCACTTAAGATCGAAGAGACGACACTCGTGCGTAATTGAGAATTCTTCCAACATTCTGTTAACCTCTTTAATGTTGGCTGCACGGGAGATGTAATTCGCATGCCATACGTGAAGTCACAATGGTGTAGATCTCTTGTGGAGCTTGTTAGGAATACAGCAAACGCTAGCGTCGAATTGGCCCAGAAAATCCAGTTGCTCTCGATCGATAGCTGAGTTGTTTAGTATCGCTTTAGTTGATCGGACAGTTGAAGTTTTGTTCAAGCACGGTTAGCCTGGTATTTCAAGACAATAGCACGACAAATAAGGGATGTTCGTAAAGCTCATTTACAAAGTAATAAATTCTGAAATTTTCAATGGAAGCAGACCGGTATGAAACAGAGGAATTTAAATAAATATTTAGCAATAGTAGTCAGCGAACAGGCAATTATTTCGGGCACTTTTCTGCTCAGCGCTAAGTTAGTCAGTCTTAATTTGGCATTTCGTTTTTGATTCACGAATAGTCAACATGTTAGCAAGTTGTCACTGCGTTCGTTATTCATTTAGTTTATTTTATTATTTATTTACTGCAGACACTTAGAAATCCTGAAGCATCCCGGTACCTAATACTAATACCAATTGCCGATCCCTGAAGAAAGTGTTGGAAATGAACTGAACGACTTTCTTGGAAAATATTACGTTGCAGCTGTAGATGGCTACAGGAGTGTCCGCAAATGAGTCCACTATCCATTGGACACTACACAGCATGAGTTTTCATTGCAGATCTGCTACTCACACTCGCCAATTTACCAATTAACGTCAGATATCTTCTTCAGTGGTACCTGGCCCATCATTCTCGGACTATGGAACGAAGTTCTCAGGAGATAGAGGCCATGGCATGGGCTTTCCGTAGCTCGGAGTCAAGGCATTGGTTTTAGAATAAAAAAACCATCAATAACCAGGTCATATTCTCTGGAAATGATCCCTCCATGTTTCAGTGGAATAATGCTTCATCCCATGCCCTAGTGGGTAGCACAGTTGGTAAAAGCGCCGTCCTCTCCACACCGGATGGAAAAGACATGAGTTCTAGTTTCGTCGATGATGTGAGGGATTTTTATGAGACTTTTTCACAACGTGGCTGAGTTAGTCGATCTCCTGCGGTTTTTTCTCCTCGAAACTCGGGTTTTTGGTCCAGGAAAACAGAAAATCTATCATAGAACACACGCAATTTACAGAAAATATATGGCCTTAATCGCTAATCCTCGTAAAACCCTTCAGCCTGATTTGAGGAAAACGAAGTCCAACAATTCGCCTGGACGGCTTGAAGTGTAAACTAGAATCTCATCGAACAATTTAGAAAAGCAGGATTAGGGCTCGACAAATGCGACTAGCACCAAAGGAGGAATGACCATAAATTCCTGCTCCTTCTAGAAGAAAGTCGTTGAAAATGTTCCATGATGGATCGATGCGGTCATTGAGCACTAAAGTTGGGCATTCACCTTATCAATCTCTTAATTAAAACTGTATTTTTCCAAAAGTGATGTTCTTATTTTGAGAGAAAGCGTATTCATGAAGATTATCTCATTTGCACAGCTAAAATAGGAAATAAATTGTTAAATAATTAATGAACGTGAAAAACTAAGACTTTTTTCGCTCCCTCACCCCTCCCCTACTTTACCACGCCAAAGATATAACCAGAACGAGAGCGTGGCAGTATAATTAGTTTATTTAAATAATTTTTGAGGTAGAATTCATATAAAAACTCCGATAGAGAACACGTTTTTGGAATTTCAAATGTTATTTTCAATGAACCCTCTTTTTCTTTCTGTTTTTAAAGAGTGTATCTAATTAAAGTTGGAAGTTGCCATGAAAGTGGCTCATTCGTTGTATTTTATTTCCATACAGACTTAGCTCGCATAATGTACGCGCCCACATTTCGCCATCAGACTTGGATTTCCTATGGATCTGATTGGATTTAGCATAAAACTCATCAAGTTCTTTTTGGATATTGGAAACAGGAGAAATTCTCGCGATGATGGGACTAACGGGAGGAACTTTTTCTTCCATATTTTTGAATGAAATAGCTCAAAGCTTGCGTGAACTTTCTCGAGAGCGACCACTTTACTTTGTAGTTTTCACGGGATTCACCGGTACATAATGGCAAAACTTTACTTTTAGTTTTAGGAATTACTTCCACCAAATCCGCTTTTGACATTCGCTCATTTATCATTTCTGCCGTCATGCACTGTCGCTGTTAGCTGCTCTTAGTCTTAATGACGTTTGTGCTTAGTAGTCTCAAATGGCGTGCAATTCTTACTAGTTTCCGGTAATTCTTCCATTTCCAAGCGACCCTCTTCACATTCGGAAAACATTAAAGATTTTAATCGTACAAGATGAAACGAATCAACTTGATCGCTCTGTAATTAGCAGTAATAATTATTATCCGAGACTCTCGATAACGTTAATTTGAATATTACAAGACCACGCGCGCACACACACGACCGAACACGTGAACCGATTCTAGACTCGTACTTAAGAATTTACAACCAACTTTTGGCAAAGACGACCTCTTCGAGCGAACTGTACTCATATTCCATCTTTTTCTTCTTCTTTAGCTGACAGGGAGAGTAATAGAAGGCAGAGAGGTAACATAGGATTTCTTTATTCTTTTCGCATACACTAGTCAAAACAATTAGTGGATCACAGCGTGTGTAAAGGATGTTTGTGTAAATATGATGAAGTAGTGTGGGCATCGTGGCCATCCTGTTCTTCGTGTTGCTCATCTGGCCACTTAGTTACTGGAAGGTTTCCTCACCAGGACGGGGCATTCCAGCATCAGTCCATAGCACGAGGAGCCCTGTCAGATGAGTAGAGGGACGTCTGTCAGAGTATATCCTTCCTGGCAAGGAAGAATGGAGGGCACCGAAGAGATGAAAAAAGGATAGAGGAATGGGAATAAAAATGTTGAGAAATTTATGGCCTCGCTGAGGGGGGGGTCCCTCAGGCGAGCAGGAGATCAAAAGTCACTAGTGAGGAACACTCTTGAGAAGGATGAGTAAGGACAGCAAGAGCGCAAGTTGATGACAGAGACAGAAATAGGAATAAGCGCCGAGATATGGACAGAGAGCCGCACTCACATGTCAGCAATAAATCTACCCCAAAGAGTTTGCAGTGATCTGGAGGTTTTACGCCTCATAGTGGAAAAGTTTGTGTTCATGCGTAGCTCAGATGGGTGGGCTAGTCAGGAGCCTGTGGAATACCAGGAGTGGATGCAGTGGCCAGAAGACATCTTCTTCGCTTAAAGAGACCTGTATAAACATTTAAAAAAGTACTGAAAGCTTCCACGTTTACAATCAGTAAATGAAGCGAATTAAGGTCTAGAAGGTTGGTTTGAAGGAGGAACTCCTGACTGACATCGAGGTAAGCGACGCAATCTTGTTGGAGATGAGCCCAATCTTCCTTCTAGCCGCAGAAATAGGTGTCATCCTTAACGATCCTAAACTGTTTTAGGAGAGCCTTAATGGTGCCATGGCTGGTGAGCAAGAATATGGTTTCCAGGCACGGAGTAAACCAGGCTAGGGTATGTTTGGTTAAGAATTCTTAACCAAAGAAATTGACGTCGGGTATGAATTTTCTGTTGGTTTCACTTTTGGTTCCAGAGGATCAGCGGGAGTGCATAAGTTGATAATTTTGGACCACAAGATCTTCTTGACCATGGTATCCTTATTTTCAGCGTGAATGGAGATTCCCAATAAGTTGGTTTGTACATTGGTCCTGGCTCCATAAAGGAGGCCACAAAAGGCTATGTAAAGATCCAGAGGGAGGTTACCAGAGATTACCTCTGGAGAGGAGGTGGTTCTACAAGTCCTGGTCATTCGAAGTAAGAAGTGTCGCTGGATTTCGTTGAGTTTATTTGCGAAAGTTGTCCTTTCCACCCTGCGGAACCAGACAGGGGCACCATAAGTAGTTATCGGAAGGAACGCAGCTCCATTGAGGGTCCGATCTTTGAGCCCGCAATCTGTCTGGGTCACCCGTGCAAGCATAGCTATGCATTTCTTGACTTTGCCCTTGATATAGTCCACGTGTGGCATAAAAGTCCATTTGTGGTCGAATAGGATTCCTAGATCAGCACTGTCGTGCTAATTTTCAGGGACTTACCCTGAACGCGGATTACAAGTGGTCTTTGGATGTTTAGAACACTCATAATTAGGAACATCTTGATTTTGGTAGAAGAAACAGTCAATTGTATTTTTCCGCCCAATTTGAGAGAGCAGTCAGGACATAATTGGCGCACAACTCAATGGCGGCCAGGGTTGATTCCAAAAGGAGAACGATAAGACCATCCGCATAAACACACATGGTGGTTTGCTGGATGGAGTTGCGAAGCCATTCGTCCAGCATCATGTTCCATCCAGCTGGCTCCAGGATGGTACCTTGAGGGCAGCCTCCTGGTGTTGGTCTGGTTATACTGTGGAAGAGGATTTTTATAGTAATTTTCCTTTCTGTAAAGTAGCATGCACTTCATGATGTAGTTGAAGCTAATTTCCGATCAGTATGGACGGCATAAAGTCCATATCTATGCAGAAGAGATCGGGTGGTTTTAGTTGACTCCTGTGTGTCTGTCGCTATTGAGAGCATCCAAGTAGCTGGGTAGTATTCAACCGTCGATTGTGTCCTCGGCATGCGTTTTTGATGGTTTGTTGTTGTTGTTGTTGTCAAAAAAGGTTTTTGGCACAGCAGAAACTAACTTAGGCGATATTGCACCGTATATAACATGTCTATAAATTGATGTGTTCTGTGCTAGATTTGCACTTTGATTGTCGAGAAACACGAGTTTCCAAGAGAAAACCATGCTGCTCCTGCCCGACACAAACTAACTCAGTCACAGTCATGTTGTGAAAAAGACCCATAAAAATTCCTCGCCTCATTGACCAGATTCAAACTCAGGTCTTTTCCACCTGGTATGGGGAGGATGGTAATTATACGAACTGTGCTGTACACGAGGACCTATTATCTTAACCTGAACGTCTACGAACGGTCTGAGTTGCTTGGAACAGATTCCACAACCTGCTAATCACACTTTGTGATACCTCAGACCATGTCACACTTTGGCGTTGTGACTGTGCCTTCTTCAATCCCTGATGACTGAAAGGAACCTCTGAGATGACATTTTCAGATACTCCACAACAAAATTCTACAGATGTGTTGTCTTTTTGGCTTTGGTTTACGAATGGGATGCATCTCTGACATTGTAGATTATTTAACAAAACAGTTTCATACTTTCATTTGCATGATCTTGGCTTATATTTATTGGAGAATTTCGTTATTTATATCTGTGTATCATTCGCTGAATTCATTGTGGCTATCAATATCGATACGGTAATTTTTTAATAAACTGTTTGGTAATCGCTGATTGTTTTGATCAGTGTATATAAGTATCCATTAGTACTTATTATCGTGTACTTTTACTGCGTGTCTTCACTTGTATTTGTAGATTCCGCCATAGAAAGTTGGTAATATTGGCTACGAAAGTCACTTTTCAAAGATGAACCGCTGATGAACTTATTCAAAAGGATCGACGCATACATGTTTAGGTGAGATTTGTAATAAATAAGTTTAGCAAGACTTCGGTCTAAAAAGCTTGACCTTTAACAACAGGAGCTCTTCCCTTTGCCAATGCTTAATGCGTCCAGTAGTTAACATAATGTCTTACCACATGCGTAATTCAATCCTGATCTAATAACTTCTGATTTCAACATGTTTGAACCTCTTAAAGAGTTATTTGATAGTGTAAGTTCAAAGAAGTGTGTGCAAAATGAAGCTACAACAATGTTCATCAAATACTTTATTTACTAATATACTATCAATTATACAATTTTTTTTAATTAATTTTTCAGAATATAGTCTATATATGAAATATAGACTATATAGAATATAGTCTATATTTCAGAATATACCCCACGTTAACTAGTCTTCAAAGTAACAAAAATAATCATAAAAACGAAATATGTCCTGAAAATAACAAAATAATCCATGAAAAACGCATGCATATTTCCCATCATCCTATAGTAAAAAATAAAAGGTGTTTAATCAATCTGGATTTTCTAAGTTAAAAAAAAAATAATAAACAAGTTTATTTATATAATTTTCATAAATAATTAATAGTTATTACTTTTTATATAAAATTTGTACCTCAATAATTTTGAAAACCTTTAAGTATATTATACTAGTATCTAGAAGAATCCAGAAATTTCCAGAATACCAGGAAAGATTAATAGATTATAATTATAAATTATATTTATAAAAGAGATAATTGATGCAACTGATCGATCTGCTGAAAGTTCTGCTCATGATGCTTTAATTAAGCAGAGTTTAGAATTTTTACTTGTTTATAAGTTTAAAATGGGAACAAAAATTGCCAATATTATTACTAAGCAAGGTTAAAAAACAAATAAAGGAAAGTAGGATAGCCGATCATTTGATAAGAGGGTTGAATTGGTTTGCTTAGAATAAGCGCCCAAGTAATTAAGGCCAAGAGGCGTTAGTTATTATCATAAAGAGATGGAGCAGGTAAGGCCACAACTGAGTTCCGCTCCTGTCAACGAAAAACACAAAAAGTTTCAGTTAGTGGGTTCAGGAACACTAACACTTAATAGTTCCACGCTGATGGAAAGACCAGAATATGGCGAAAACAACATGAGTCCAGCCGATGGACTCATGCTGTTTTTCCTCCACCACCAGCCTGCATTGTTGCCAGGTGTTGCCAATTATTCTCGTAGAACTTGTATCCCCTCCATACCAGTGGAGAAACGTTTAGATACTACAGGTTATTTGGAAATTGTATCCAACGAAACGCATTCCTTCGTGGCTGCAGTGTATCCTTCAGGGTTCTTTCAACAGATTAACGCTCCAATTGTACAGAACTAGTTCCAGCGACTAAAGCCATATTTCTCACTGTATATTGTCTGTAAATTGCGTTCTATAATCGGTTTTCTGTTTGCTGGACGAAAAACCCGAGTTTCCGGGAGAAAAAACCACGTTAACTTCGCCTAACTCAGCCACGTTGTGAAAAAGACCCATAAAAATCCTCCCATAAAACAATTCAGCCATTTCAGAAAGGATAGTCTATTTCCAAATAATTTCTTAATAATTTTTGAAGTTTGAATTATCTGATCCATCCACTGATGGATCCATCAGATTATTCAAACTGTACATACTTAAAACTGGACTATCGTTGTTTAACTAGATCGTATGTATAGCTTAGCTTAATTTTAAGGACTCCTTAAAAAATCAAGAGTATCGTTGTATAATTAAATGAATGAATAAATAAATGAATGTCACATATCCGCCACGTATCTCAATGGGCCAAAATTAGTTGTGGGTGACAGAAATCCATTCGATTCATCATGATTATAATAAAGGTCTTTTTGCACGTATCCTCCTTTTGTTGTACATTTGACCACGCTTTGATGCTTATATCCTCGGACAAACAGCTGTGCTTCGATAGATTTCCATCCAGTTGATACCGCTATTCCGAAACTTAATCTGTCATCATCTGGTCATTCTCACCTGCTAAATCTCTACACCTTATGACATCGGCAATGGGATTACGAAATATATCCCCAAAATAAACAGGTAGCCACCAGAGGGAGCTAGGATTTAACGGTAAACCATTTCTGTAGGTAGCAGACTGCGCTGTAAATAATCTTAGGAGAGTCTCCGTTTCTCATTTCATTTGTAACAACATCCAAGAGAGGTTTAACTTTACTTGGAAGATTTGTTTCTAAGAATCCCGACTGAGCACGTGATGGCTAAACAGATTTTAAGTTCGTGGTCGTTTGTTTAGATTATTTACTGGAGAGCGCAAAAATGTGCAGTATAAAACACGAAGGAAAAAAAAGAGAGACGAATCTCTGAGATTTCTGGTGTCACTTAAATCCCTTATATTCCACCACTGTGAGCTACAGTCTAAGATCTACTGCGCATGCCTGGATGTCGCTGTGTCCAAACTAAATAGAACAGTTGCTACTATCGAAAAAATGGACGTAATTCTTTTCTTTCCAGTTTAAATGGATAGCAAACAGAACTTGGTAAATCCATGCCGTATTTCACCTGATATACGGGATTTCAGCTGTTACCTTCACAGGACACTGTAAAGGGGAAGGATCAGGAGGGAAATGGCTTACCTTTAGCACAAACCACTGAAAAATAGTAAATAAGCTTAAACAGGTTCTAAACCTATTTTTATCTAAGGAATTTCCAGCGAGTGAGGGTGTATAAGATCGGATGCTGAATCCACACAACTGTCTTTCCACATGTCATATTTATAAATACATATTGAATTAATTATATTAAAGTAAGAATTACACAAAATCCATTAAGAGCTCATTAATGTGGCATTTCTCATATTTAAGTTTTGTTCTACTCGTTCCCATCCCATTTTAACTTAAAATTGGTCCAATTGACCCAGGAAATGTTCATCTTCTATAGAGGAATTTTACAGAGAATTAGTTCAGTTACCTTAGTCTTTATTGAGATCGATTCCAACTTAACCATTTACTTTGCCCACTGTATTGCTGATTAGCGACCAGGGCCGTGTCTAGCTCATCTAGCGACCAGGCCAAGATTTATACAATCTCTCTACAACCTAAAATTTAGTTCATTTATTATATTTTTGCACCTCTAGCAGAAATGTTCCCGGGGCGAGTATCGTGGTCACCAGTTGGCGAATATGAAGAAATCCAATTGAGCGATAATTAATACTGACAAACAGTTAGTTAGACAGATTGATAAATGTATATTGATTAAGAACAAAGATATAGCATTATTGAAAATCGATCAATTAAAATTTTGAAACCAAAAAGCTCTAAAATTTCCATTAGAAATGTAGACGCTTTTTATGACCAACGTTCTCGGCGGAGCCATCCAGGTAACTCATTTGTCACAGGCTGTTCACTGACTATGAATGGTTTAAGCAAAGATCAAAATGGTCAAACCTTAACATCAAGTACACGACGTCTTTTGTCTGGGAGAGGGTGATGAGGAACGATGATTAAGGGATGTCATGTTTTTAACCTCCGAACATCAACCTTGAGTCCATGCTCATTACTAAAAAGAGCAATTATGTTTTCTACTTTTGTATTATGACTGAGCCCTGAAACAAAAATATCTGTACGTGTTCGAACTGCCTCTATTATATACTGTAATGAGTCGTTTCGTGCAAGCGGGAAGGAAATATCTCCTCTGAACGTCTCGAACATCTCTTATCAATAGAACAGTAGCCAGCTTCATCTCTAACCGGGATGTGCCGTTCATTATTTTGATTAATATGTGGACCATATCCAGGTGGAAACCCAACACAATCTCTGTCCTGTAAAACGGTGGGGTTTCTGGAGGACACATCCCTGTTCTGCTTGTGAGTTGTCTTTAATACGTTTCCTGCAATACTGCAGTTTCAGCCGATTGCAAGATCTGCAATTCCTTCCTTTGGGTTGTCTACATCGGCATGTACAGGTCTGATGTATTGGTTTCATGGTTTAAACTAGAGATTTTGGCAGGCAACCAAGTCGCACTTTCCCTCACCTTAGTTGTCTGTCAACTTGTATCTTTTCATTTCTATTGGATTTTCATTACTATTGAGATTTTCAGAGGTTGGGTGGGTTTTCTTTATGCATCTAATAGCTAGTTGCCCTATGTTGTTGCTTATATCCTGTAGATTTTCAGGGTAGAGTCCCCTTGCCATGTTTTTTCCGAATAATTGCCTTGTAACGACCTCCAGTGATGCCTTTAGCTTCCTCCTAATCATTTAGAGAGTCAATTAGATGGATTCCCTTGGAATTACTCATTTCTAACTTATTGAGGATATCCAGCAATATAAATTTTATTTCTTTGTTTTCCCGATGTATTAAACCATTTTGAGCAGCAATCTGCTATGATGATTCCGTTACCATATTCCAGTGATTCACCACATCTTCCGACGCCTTTCCTAAACTTCTTAGAGAGGCTTCTATACAGTTAATTTGACTCTTGAAATTCTGCAACTGCGGAATACGGATCTGTGTGTCTGTGTATATACTGTGTCGGGGTGGTACCTAGGCATGTGCCCATCTCCACCTAAAACATTTTAACAGAAAAACTGTAAAGTGGGCCTGAATTATAGCTAAGAAATAGAATATTCAAAAGAAGAAAATTTTGAGATGGATTCAATTTTGAACAATGATCTAAAACTAATAACTGAATTTTGTATAGGAAAGGTTAAAATTGTATTAAAGAAGTGTTTGTGTGTATAGTGTGTTGTTAATGTCAGGTCACTTTGCCATCAGGAAGCAGCTGTCATCCACAGCTGCTAAGTGATGCCCGTCCCCGGCACGTGGAGCCGGACCTGCTCTACTATTATGATCTTTAGTGCCAAAGCACAATCCTGCACCCGACAGAAAAAGTGCAATACTGTCGGGTGCCAACATTCCTGGTCTCAGGTTGCCCAAACCCAAGAGCCAAGAAGGGAGAAAAAAAAAAAAAAAAACCACCGTAGTGGTACATGTTGAGGAACCACAGATCAGACATATAGCTTCCTGATCTGAAGCTCCCAACCCAGATGCATTTATGCATTATTCAAATATGCTGCCAGCTCAACCTCCGACAAATTTCTTATGATCGTCCTTCTGGTGAACACAGCAGATGCGAACCTCTGCAAGGCCTGAAAACTGGAAGCGTCATTCAAAAGCACCTGCACATTATCCTCAGTGATGTTAGTAAGTTCATTGAAAAGTCGGCTCCGCACAGATCCATACAAAGGACAAAGAAATAAAACATGTGTCCAAGATTCCGCCTCGCCGCAGGAACACCACGGATCAGGCTCCAATCCTCGAGAATGTAGTTTTTCACGAAAGGACCCGTGTCCTGTCAATATATAGTTGGTGTACATCGAAGGATGAAACCAACGAAAACAAACGAAGGATGACAGGACACGGGTCCTTGATGTAGGGACACTGGAGCGCCAAAAATTTGGCGCTCCAGTGTCCCTACATCAAGACGAGAGGAAGCAGTCCTTACAAGGACAAGAGTAGCTCATACTGACCTGACTCATCTTCATTTACTCATAGGAGATGATCCACCACAGTGTCCACACCATTCTGTAAATCTGATTGTTAAACATATTCTCATATTGCCTGCCCCCACTATAAACAAGATAGAACTTCAACCCTGCTAGCATTGGTTAATCTTCGTATGCCAATAACTCTAGAGAATTTCATTGCTGACAAGCATATTTCTGAATTTTTGAACTTCCTGGAGCAAACCTGTGTTTTTGATTTCAGACGTTTCTGACTTTATGACAATTTTTCATTTCTTTGTATAATTAATGAATAGGCGTATTATAGCCAAACCCCAATAACAACAACAACCCCGGAGACTGACTAAGTGAATATTAGTCCTTTTGTACTCGTCCTGCTGATCTTGATGGCCGACTTTGACAACAGAGACAAGATGTATCTATTACTACTAAGCTGATGTATGTATCCACTACTTTGTAAAAGGGATAAATTAAAAAAAAAATATCTGATTATTCCAGACAGAGCTGGATGGTTGTATCAAATTATGTGCAGAAGGATCATTCTCAACATCGATCACTTGAAAAAGTCATATACATGAATTATAACTATTCTTTTCCATGCAAATTGTATGGAAAAAAAAGAAATAATAATAAATTCAATTTAATATATTTAATAAAACTCAATAAAATTTCATGAAATCCATCCGCTAGGGGTATTCAGTTGCGAAATTGACAGAGCGCATGCGCATATACATTAATGCACTGCGTTGCTGTTCCGTTTAGTTTTACAAACAAATTAAACTTTTCGTTAGAGGATAGTTATAGAAACTGTTTTAGAAAAAGAAGGTGTATTAATGAATCTATATATAGTTATCAAAATATCCAAAAATTAATAATAAAAAATAGTTATTATTAATAATAATTATTAATACACTAAATTTTATATATGTACTTATTTACAAACTTAAAAGAAAATGTAAGAAACAGAGCAGAAAATAAGCACTAGAAGATTAAAATAAGATGACACAGAGAAAGAAACACGGAAAGGTAGAAAATGGGAAAAAGAAAGGGAGAGAGAGAGAGAACGAGGAAGGGAAAGATACAAGAGAGAGAAAGAAGGAGGCAGCTGATAATACTCAAATAAATGATCACCTCCCAGCTGTTAACACTACATCAAAGCGAGACGATAAATCAATATCTACAACGTATTGTTTCTTTGACAACTATTATCGTCCTAAGTTGGGAAGCGAGAACAAACGACAAGCCGCATCCACTTCATCAATTTAGAGAGATTTATGATTCTCCTGTAAATAGCCTGTCATCTCATCCGTGTTATCAGGAAAACACCTAGGTTTTCGAAACAGGCAGCAAACAGTAGCTTCTGTATGGACGTCGGACACTTCATCCATACAGGCTTTGGTGGTGCTGTCTGCCACACAGTAAAGGAACGATTCGCATTCAGAAACCCCATCGAAAGGAATAAACCACTTAGCAGGTACTTCCATTCTCCTCTAGTAATTAATAACCTCACATTTCTGAAGATGTGGAGTTCCGTGTTATTGTGATGCTATAACAGTTCCATTTGAATTAATAGTTCCGTTTATTTAAACAGTTCCATATGAATTAACAGCTCCCTTTGTTTAAACAGTTCCATATGAATTAACAGTTCCCTTTGTTTAAACAGTTCCATATGAATTAACAGTTCCCTTTATTTAAACAGTTCCATATGAATTAACAGTTCCCTTTGTTTAAACAGTTCCATTTGAATTAACAGTTCCGTTTGTTTTAACAGTTCCACTTGAATTAACAGTTCCGTTCGTTTTAACAGTGCATCTGGAATTAACAGTTCCGTTCGTTTTAACAGTGCCACTTGAATTAACAGTTCCGTTTGTTTTAACAGTGCCACTCGAATTAACAGTTCCGTTCGTTTTAACAGTGCCATTTGGATTAACAGTTCCGTTCGTTTTAACAGTGCCACTCGAATTAACAGTTCCGCTTGTTTTAATAGTGCAACTTGAATTAACAGTTCTGTTTGTTTTAACAGTGCCGCTTGCAATAACAGTTCTGTTCAAATGGAATTGTTAAAATGCAATCATCGTGGAGTTGGATTAATATCAATCGTGATAATATTGAATTACCGCATGGAAATATACTTCAAATAAGTGGAATCATGAATAGTTTGAAAATTTCTGCGTTTGAGGAGGAAGTTCAACGCGTCCTTTGGATGGGGCAGAAGTATAAATCCTTTGCCCTCATGCGCGCAAGTTTAAGGAGCTACAAAATAAGGTTTCTTTCTTAAAACATTTCATCGATTGTTAACAAAATTTCAAAATATCGTAAACTCCGTGATTTACCTAGAAGTGGAAAACCAACGTTTACTGAAGGGGATGTTGTTCGTGTTCGAGAAAGCTTTGAAAGGAGCCTTATGAAATCAGAACGTGATGAATCCACATTTTAAGAATTATTTTCATTTCTTACGAACAGAGGGTTAGTGCACGATATTTAAGAAGAAGGCTCTCGAAGGCGAATCGCCATGTGTAATGAGCTACTTGAATCGACAAAGAATATCCTTAACTTTCGTGGAAGAACTGTAGTAATACGATTTAGGTAAAGAAAAAATATCTGAGAATTTTACAGAAAGAAACACAGCCAGATAGATAAATAGTAACATAAAGTGAAAATTTCCCTCACTTTCTCTATCTTTAGGCTAATGATTTAATCGACGTTGGACACGAATTTTGTAACTGGACTACATTTTCCAAATAATTGTACTTAGGTAATTTGTTCAAACAGCCGAAATATTTCATTATTTAACAACTTTTTGCTTGTGTTTTAACCGTCGAAAGACTCATAAATGCTTACTAGATTCAAAGTATACTCTACTAGCCCTATTATATTTGTTTCCTACTATCCAGAGTATCAAATATCTGTTCCTTCTCAGCTGGATGGCGAGTGCTGCAGGTAGATATGGAAAGTGGTCTATTTTTCACTCATCCAAAGAACCAATTACTGCCCGGAGCGCTGATATCTGTTTACAGAAGAGGGTTTAGTATAATTAGTTCTCCGTCAGCCTTGTCCTGCCTCATGAGTTTCTCCAGCCATGATCTATGATGGCTTTCGGCTTCTAATTATTATGTAAATTAATAAAACTTAAAACTAATGAGATTCAGCTATTTTTTAACCATCTTACTAGGTCAGGGATGGTCCAATGCATTTATCATTGTAGTCTGGCAATTTTCTCGAAGATAAAAACTAATGAAAGCACACAAAGTCTTCATTGAGATCCGAATTTGTTACAATTATTTGCTTTATATTAGATAGATGATTTCCTATTAAAGGCTTCGAAATCGAAATTAAAATGTGGTCACATCATTATACGGTTGTCTTTGTTAGGTACTTTTATTCTCGTATTCAAAAAATAAAATTTCAGCTATTAATTTTCTAATACCGTGTACTAGTAAAGGAACTCATCTGGGGGGTGATCAAGAGAAACAAAGTTGGCTAAGAGTTTGTCACTGGAGATTACTATTTGGGTGACTCTCAATTAGTAATTTCTACCCCTATACTGTTACCTAAATGGCTACAATTGTTTCCCATTCCTTGAACTTACTTTCCTTCCATATCGTTTAGTTGTAGTACGGCTTTCTTTTATCAAGTTTATACTTTCTTTTATCTTTCTTCTCTAGTTTGAATTCGAGTGTGGAGTTAGTAATTTTCCGTCTGTAATTGTTACAATGTTTTAGCCAAGTCTTTTACTGTTGTTGAGATAGCCATGATGGGGTCTATTGCTTCGGTAATGGTGTGATTACCGAGCTGGGTCTTCCTATTCCTTTAGTGTAATTGTAATTTCTTCGGCATCTTTCGACAAGCCTAGAACGAAGCTCTTGATGGATACTGATCCCTTTACAAAGTCTGTTGTTTTTAACCATTCAATTATTTTTTCCCCTTTTACGATCCTTATGTCTTGCACCCTAAATATAAAGGATCATATATGCGGATAAATACGGTAATCAAATAATTGGATATTTAAATATAATATGTTTAAATATAATATAATAAAAGCAATGAAAATATTTGCCATCTTTCTCTAATATTCAAAGATTTATATAGAAACCAATCACTGGTACCTTTTATGTTTAGTTTAATTAATTGCTTATTGTATGGGCACTCACTGGACCCTTATGAAAGCCAATGGGGAAGAAACAGCGCCCTCTACTCATTTCAAGTACTCAGCAGGGAACTCCATCGTACTGACGAAAGACACTTAAATCTCAAAGAGCGAAGCCATTCAACAAAATCTGACATCTTTTAACACGAACTATTCTCTGTCAGCAACAGAAGTTTTCAACTTGGAAAAATCCGCGAACATCGCAGAATACGCCCATGTTCTTATAACCGGAATATTGGTATTTCATACGGCACATCTGCTGATGACATACACTTTGACGAGCTCTGTTCTTTCATACGTATTTTAGAAGCAAGCTTCAAATTCTGTTGGTCGTTGAAGTTTGGATAAAGAGTGCTAGAAGTTGGTGTTTCATCCTCCTTAATTCTTTTCTTTTGCTTTTTATTCATATTTTCCACATGTTGGCTCTTTTTTCCACGGAAGCTTTTTCGATGTGAAGCGAACATTTTATTGATTTCTTGTTAAGTGTAAAATGCAGAACTAACATTTTGCACACGGCATCACAGTCATTGTGAACAGCTGAGTTGTTTACAGTTTACAAGTAACGGTGCTATTGTAGCAGTGCATCTGTGAACAGCGACAACAGAAATGCCGTTCCTTATCATAAAAGAAAGTAAAGATATCATCCGTTTCATCTCCCATCCTTTACTGTACTTTTCTGATACATTCTTAATCATCATCTTCCTCACTATCTTCTTCTATGTACAAACGCACGATAAATAAGTGCGCTTATTTTAGCATGTAGATCACACAAATCACTTAAATTTGGAATTTCCATTATTTTTTTTCGTGTGTGCCTGTCTGTCTTTTCTATCATGGTTTTTATCAATATAAGAAAAGGTAAATGTGATGGGTTACCGAGTTATTTTAGATTCCTCTGTATAGAGACTGATTATTTAATTAGCAAATGGTAGCGCCACTGTACAACCATTCAAGTTTCGGCGAACTGCCGGAAGGTGATAAGCGAGTGAATGTCTAAGGATGCGCTGACATAGTTACAAGTTATGATGTATTGTCTGGTAGTTGCAAAGTGGCCTTAAGTTATGCGCTGTAAGCCACTACATAACGGAATATTTGAAGACTGGCCAAATGTTTTGTTACATGCTATTTTGTTTGACATGGTATGACTGCTGCAGAAATTGTGAGAGAAATGTCAGAGGTTTATGGAAACAAGTATTTGACGAAAACTGGAATTCAAGTGACACAGGCTCACTAAAGAAAGTTGAGAATCTGTAGCCACCACAACGATCACTTTCAAAGGCTTCTCAATGGCTTTTGGGGGTACTTCTACGAGTGGGTTTATTGAGGGCGCAAGTGTATACACTTCGAAGGAGATTATTTCGAAAAGGAGAGAGTACCAGCACACCTCAGCAACGAAGAAAAATTAAAATTAAGGTAGGTCCATTCGATGAATGGTAAGGTGGTAAGACCACATTTGGAATATTGTATTCAGGCCTGAAGGCCTCACCTAAACGAAGATATAGAACTTCTTAGAGAGAGAGAGTCCAAAAATGGCAATAAATATTTTTGGGGAGTGTTAAGGGTTGTTGCTATGAGAAACGTCTTGGAAGAACGTCTCAGATACCTCAGTGGGCTAGACTCCAGGCTCTGTAGAATGGATCCAGGAGGTGTATTCAAGTTGCCAGGAGAATATAGAACAAGGGGACGCGAATGTAAAATTTTGGAAGCACTAGAAGATCGGATGTCATGAAGTTGTTGATCACAGGAATAAGTTGCCTCTTCAGGTAGCTCAGGTAGAGTCTGAGAAAGTGACAATGGATAGTTCTTTTTTGAAATGGGAAAATTGTGATCGACTTGCTTTTTCACTTTTGTTTTAGCTGCTGCAGAATAAATTCGCTTCTTTTCGTTATTTGACTTGAATAATAACCATTATGCATCAACAGCCACAGAGTTCATGAGTATCTAATCGGAGCTGAACATTCTTTTCAAACCTCAAGAGGTCATCCAACAGAGTCCACAATTAGGGCACCCTTCATCAACAATCATTAATAGGCCGTGATCAAGACGGAATGGTAAGAGCGGGGGAGGGGGAGAGAAAGATCTTTGTATATTAAAAGAACACGAATCCTTTCTTAGAGAAAACCTCATGTCAAGAGTTGCTTAACTTTCTTTGGCCTTCCTCTTTCATCCAGTATCACTTTCAGCTCTTCTTATTACATCGATATGTTACCCGAGCTGTCTTATGACGAGCAAGCTTCATTCCGCACAATGGAATCGTTGGATCGTTATCAGCTTCCACCGGACGAAAGAGAGACAGATAATCAACCATAGGTCAACCGAGCCAGATAAGCTTGCGGCAAACTTCCTTCCCTCCAAACTCATTCCGTCCAATATCTCGTGTTCCGTGAGTTTCAGACTTTCTCCTCCCTTCGTAGTCAATCTCCCTCCCCCCTTTCTTCCGAGGCATCGACAATGCACAGTAAATAGCAAAAGGCTGTTTTGGGATATTTTTTCCTCTTCTTTTTTCTTAGGTGTCTCTGTTCCTGGAAGAAATAACCATTTTTCTCTCGGGGTAGTCGCTGTTTGTTCGCGTTGTGGATAATAACTACCAGCTCTTGTGTTACCACAGCTGAATTGTTATAGAACTGTTTCACGTAAATACCAGGTGAACTGCGGATCTTGACAAGGACTCCAGAAAACGATTCTATTTAGTAATAAAGCCGAATGCGTCCACCTATTAAGGAACTAATAAAAGCCAAAAAGAAGGTAACTTTTATTCGCTCCAATTACTTTCGTTTCCGACTTCGACATAAGTGATAAGACTTCTTAGAATTGCGGCAACGCGCTGGAAGAGTCATTCCCAGTATTCAAACGTTAAAGCATTCATCCTTCTCAACACCTAATGCTCAAACTAAAGACAACAATATGTCCTAAAAAATATAACAAATGCGTATATTTTTTGTAAATATTGTGGAGGGCAGCACGGTGGGATCTCTACCTTGCTGCCCTCTATAATATTTGCTTAAAACATTTACTTATTATTCTATTATTTATTTAAAACTACCTGCTGTCTGAGAGAGAAAAGTCCTGAATGACAACCTTGAGAAAATTTTGGCTTGAATTATGACTATTAAAAACAGATTAATAGCCATTATTCGGGCCAAAAGTTTAAAATTCGTGAATTTAATTTAAAAATAAAGCGATTTTATAAATTAAAATAAAAAAATCTTAAAAATGTTACTGTAACTGTTAAATTATGCTCAATTTTCTTTCAAATTTTTCTAGAATTCTTCTTTTAATTCTATTATTGACTGTATTTATTAACTAAACCTCTTTAAGAATAAAATAAAAATAGGAATCAAAAATCGAAGAGTTAAAAAGTACGAATATAACGAAAGTGAGGGAAAAAAGAAGTGTTAGAGGGGAGAAGAAGGGGAAAGAAGTGGTTCAAATGCTGCTTGACTGCATCCATAACTCACCAGATGTACATCCCTGGCTGTGAAGTTTAGAAAGAATATTTCCTCTATTTCGTAAAATTCTTTCCTCCTCTCTTCGTACTCTAACCACTAAAGCAATAACGAAATATGTGAAAGTGTGCTGGAAAGTCACCGTATGACGACATCGTTAGTTTCCTTGAGCACATAATATTTCAGATCCGGTGGGAACGCCTTGTGATTAAGCCAACGGAAACGCAGTGGTCAAGAGTTGCGGGATGTGATTTATGGTGGTTTTAACCGAGTGGCTGCCACAGTAAATATATTTCTGCTGTTTTCATTTCCACACATAACATTCGCACGATGTGTGCACCGAAAACATTAAAGAAAATATTCTCCACAGAGTTAACGCTCGCTGAGAACGTTTTCTAGATTTTGTTTCAAAACTATCAGATAAAGAGAGAGAGAGAGGGATGCGTTAAATGAAAATTTGTTGAGCCTGTGCTGTTATATTAACTTTATCATAGAACAACATACAGGACTGAGACTTCATTCGCACGCCAGAGGGAGCCACTGAACTTCCACGTTTAATAATGAGCAAGTTGTGTGGGTGAAACATGGCAGAATAAAGAAGATATACTAGAAAGAGTAAAGTGTTTCATAAAGAGCAAATTAAGTGTCGAACGCATTCACCAAGCTGCCATAAATCGGTCGTGCGCGCGCGCGCACTCACGAGGCCTGGCTCCACAATCGTTTTTGAGTAAATTAGCTGGAATGCATAAGTGAGAAAAGCAGATAAGATGCGAATGCGTGTAATAACAATATATTTGGCTGCAGGCGGACAAAGTGAAGGTAGCACGAAAAATTATCGTCAACTTTACGCACGCGCTTATTAGTGAAAGTAATGCAGTTGCGTTAGATGTCACGCGTAAAATATGGCATCATTTGCGTAATGGACTTATTTCTTATTGGTCAGACACTGTGGCCGAGAGATAACGGATGTAGCTTTTTTGCTTTCTTTACAAAAAGGGATGCGGATTTGCCTCCGATGATGCGCGCACAGAATGATGAAGTGCTCTTCGTATTTTCGGATTGAAGCCGCTCAGGAAACGCTGAAACACAGTAGCAATCCGCACCGCATCTCTAATCACAGCGAAGGATTTTTGCTCATCCCTTTTACTCTCTTCCCCAATCTCTCTCTCTGTTACTTCACTTCTCTCACTTTTCTCCTTTTACTTTTTCTGTCTCTACCCCTTTGCCTTTATTTCTTTCCTTGTCTTTTTTTCTTGCCAACTGCATCACATCTGCAATCATGCTAAAACATTTTTCTCTCTCTCTATTTCGTTCTTTCTTTCTGTGTCCTCTCTCTCTCTCTCTCTCTCTGTACCCCTATTCCTCCGCTTTTATCACTTTCCTTTCTCTCTTGCCATTTACATCGCATCTGCAATCAATGTTTTCTCTCTGTCTCGTTTTCTCTTTCTCTTTGTTTATCTTTCTCTTTCCATTTTTCTCTTCTTGTGTGTACCCTCTTCTGCCCCTTTATGTCTTTCCTTGTCTCTCTTTATTTTAATCTACTTCACGTCTGCAATCATACTAAAACATTTTTCTCCCTCTCTGTTTATTACCTTCTCTCTCTTCTCATCTTTCTCTTTTATGTCTATACTTCTCTCTTTATCTCTTTTTGACTCTCTTTATTGCCGTCTACGTCACATTTGCAATCATTCTAAAGCATTTTCTCTCTGCTTTGTTTGTTCTCTTTTTTGCGTCTTTTTATTGTGATCTACATCGCATCTGCAATCATACTAAAATGTTTCTCTCTCTCTCTCTCTCTCGCTCTCTCTCTCTCTCTGTCTCGTTTTCTCTTTCTCTGTTTTTGTCCTTCTCTCTTTGTCTATCTTTCTTTTCCCCCTTTTCTCTTTCCGTATCTACTTTTCTGCCTTTATATCTCTCCTTGTCTCCCTTTCCTTTAACCTACGTCACATCTGCAATCATACTAAAACATTTTTCTCCCTCTCTGTTTCGTTATTTTTTCTTTTTCTGTTTCTATCCTTTCTCAATTTTCTCTTTACATCTATTATCTATATTCTTCCTTTTATCTCTTTTTGTTTCTCTTTACTGTCATCCACATCACATTTGCAATAATTCTAAAGCATTTTTTCTCTGATTCGTTCGTTCTTTCTTTCTTTCTCTATTTCTTTTCCTCCATCTCTTTCTGTCTCTATTATTCTGCCTTTATCTCTTTTTTTCCATCTACATCACAGTTGCAATCATTCTAAAACATTTTTCCTCTTTCTTTGTTCCATTCGTTCTTTCCTTCTTTCTGTCCTCCTTTTTCTCTTTCTGTTCTTCGCTTTATCTTTTTCCTTGTCTCTCTTTCTTGCCATCTATATCGCATCTGCAATCATACTAAAATGTTTTCGCTCTCTCTTTCTCTCTGTCTCGTTTTCTCTTTCTCTGTTTTTCCACTTCTCTCTTTGTCTATCTTTCTCTTCCCCATTTTCTCTTTCTGTGTCTCCCTTCTGCCTTTATGTCTCTCCTTATCTCCCTTTCTTTTAACCTGCGTCACATCTGCAATCATACTAAAACATTTTTCTCCCTCTTTGTTTCATTCTTTTTTCTTTCTCTTTCCCTTTCTCATCTTTCTCTTTATATCTATTATCTATACTTCTCCCTTTATCTCTTTTTTGTGTCTGTTTATTGCCATCCACATCACATTTGCAATCATTCTAAAGCATTTTCTCTCTGCTTCGTCCGTTCTTGCTTTCTATGTTTCTTCCCCTCCATCTCTTTCTATCTCTAATCTTCTGTTTTTATCTCTTTCTTTCCATCTACACCACATCTGCAGTCATACTAAAATATTTTCTCTTTCTCGTTGTTTCATTCCTTCTTTCTCTCCTCTTTTTTCTCTTTCTCTTTCTGTTTCTATTCTTCCCTTTATCTCTTTCCTTGTCGTCTACATCACATCTGTAATCACATTAAAACACTTTCGCTCGCTCTCTCTGTTTTGTTCGTCTTTTTTCTTTCTCTGTTTCTTTCCACCTCTCTCGCTGTTTAAATCTCCTGTGAATATGTATTTGTGAAGTTTCTTTAGAAAAATAAATATTTTGTGCTTGTTGCAAGACACCTAGTAGATAAAATTCTCTTGCTATATCAGAAAACGTGTAAGATCTAAATTCTACGAATCTTTGGCCACTCTCTGCGATGGTTTACCATTATTGCCCACGTCCTATTTAATTAATTAAAATCCATCCCTTTCTATATTTTTTCTTTCATCTATAAACAACTTTTGTTCAATTCCTTTGCTTGACAATCAACAGCACGTATGAATATTGAAGTTCTTTTTCAATAAACTTGTCCCAGCCCAAGATGGTGTGATTATCATACCACTGATTAATTCGCAGATGTCTAAAATTCCGAAATTAAAGTTACTGACTAACTTATTTCTAGATATACATTATAAATATATAAAAAGTTATTAATATAATAACCACAATAATATTAAACATAACTTTAAATCTGAGGATCAAAAAGAGCCACCACTCTTCTTTCTCTACTGAAAATTTGAGGGATTTCTAATCACAGAAATGTGTTTGAAATGTAGTTCTCGATAAGAAAATAGAATCCAATATTGCTAAGGTGCTTGCCATATCCATATAGGGACACGTTGTCCTCTTCATCCCCATGGGAAATTATCTCCGAAAGATTTTGCCTGATTGTAAAGACAGCTCCAAAGAAAGGTCAAAGAATTCTCTGTAACAGACCGATTCAGGACAATAAAAGATACAGTACGAATCTGGTCTAGACAAACCTACGAATTGCGATGGTTTGGAAATATATTCGCATACTTTTAGCATTATTAAGAATTTCTTTGGGTTTGATGACGTAGGGAATTGTATAAGTTACCAAACAAGTAATTTATTTCCTTGAAAAGCCCTCCTGATGAGTGGCTCTAATTCACGCAACCGAAAACTTTATAATTCAGTGGAGAAGAGACTTGCATATTTTCTTCTTCACTCACTTTCTTAAGGCAGTAATGGTCCATTATCAGCATCCCTCGCTTACAACGTTTCCAACATCCTGAAATTACGGGCATTAAAACCATTTCAGTCCCGCAGAAAAAGAGAGAAAACTTAAGCGATGCTTGATGGGAAAGATAGTTGCGTTATAAAATCTCCATCAAGTTTTAATTGAAGCAAACACTACACAAACCCTTTTTAACGACTCTTCGAGTGATGAACGCTGAGGTGTTACGAAGATCTTAAAATTTCTGAAGGATGAACACAAGGTGTGGGGAAAGCTGGAGGGAGCAGTTTTTAGTACGGAAGAAGAATACAAAGCTGAGTGTACGTTGTTAGAAATGCCATTTATGAAAAGGTTGGGTTCCATTAAGACCGATGTCCGGATTTCCTACATACTTTAGTGTGTACGCTTAAAAATAAATGAAAGTTATTTCATTAGGGTGCTTCGTTCTGAATAAGATTCCCCACCCTATTGTTAAGGGGTCGGCATCCTTGATTATAGGGACAGTGTGGAAAATATCACGTTCAATGTGGTTCGTGACTGTCTGTTGCCATGGGCAACTACCAGAGGATCGTGTCATGGTTCATTCATTGCTTCTCTGGTGATGTTGTCATACCTAATTGCTCCCATAAGGGTAGATGTAATTCTCTCCTACATGGAGTGTGTTCGGGCCCATGCAGCATTTCAATAGATGAAGGAGAATGATCAAGATTGAGAGAGAATAGAAGAGAAACAATAAAAGAAAAATCCAAAGCAATATTTCTTGTAGGAGTCCGCATACTAATTATCATAATCTCTTCGAAATGAAAATTAAATTTCTCCTGTGCTATTGAGTAAATAAACTCCACATAACGGATTTAAAGCGGTGGCACTAAATAGTGCCACCGCTTTTCTTACTCAATAGCACAGGAGAAATCTAAAGCGGTGGCATTATTTAGTGCCACCGCTTTAAATCCGTTATTTAGAGTAATTTTTTGTGGCACTATTTAGTGCCACAGCTAATTAAGAGTTGAATAAGCGGTGGCACTAAATAGTGCCACAGCTATTATAACAATCCAGTTATGAAGTTTTAACTCCACAATATGAGAGATGCCTGATGGTGTGCAATAGCATAAACCAAGAAGATTATTTAAAAAAAAAACTAACCCATTAACTAGTCTCATGCTTTATGAGAAAAATAAAGTATATATATATATATATATATATATATATATACGTTATATAAAATTACGTAATCTCTCTCTCTCTCTCTCTCTATTTGTCTAAGGAGAAAAGTTAATGTAAAGTTTTCTGCGTTTAACCTAAACAACCAACATGCTTATATACTCACTTGTGATTCTAAAGATAATTTATTCATTAAAATTCTGCTGACTAAGCTCTCTGGATCTACTATTTCTATTACAGAGTGCTTTATAAGTAATTTTCTGTTATAAACTTCCATTAGGACACATCCTGTAATTAGAATAATCCATCAGAATCTATTGCTCTTCTTATGTATTTTAAGGCCCGCTATTATTGGTCAGAAGCCGTGTACTAGCAATTTAATGGCTATATTAAAATCTTCAGAGCTTTTAAACATTTAAAAGTTGTTTCAACGGGGTAACTTTCCCATCAAATCCGATTACGATGCATATTAATGGTTTTAGATGGAGAGTTTAGCTACTAAAACTTCTCCTCTCCCCACGGTCTTTAAAACAAAAAATAGGATATGGGAACTTACTGATGTTACAGTATGCTAAGAGGCATTGCTATGGTATAAACAGTTCACACCTGTAATGGAAAGATTTGCTCATTTAAATCTGTATATATGTCTGTATTCCTCAAGAAAAGATGATCTCGATACTATTTTTCATAATTTGATATAAACATTTGATACAATCCTAACCTCAATTAGGCTCAATAGCACTTCTTAGATCATAAGTTAATGCCACAGACTATAAATTAATAAATATGAGGGCTGTTTGAAGAGTAAGGTGACATTAACTGTGCTTTTCCAATAATGAAACGTAATATGAATGTAATTTTTATTTTTTAGGCGTATTAGCATATACGTATAAGACACTGTTGTCTTCATTATGTCCGTCCGTCCGCATGTAATAACTGAACTCCCAGTGAATGGATTTTTATGATATTTCATATTTGGCTCTTTTAGCAAGATTTGAGGGGCCTTTCCAAATTTAAGTGAAATTGGACGAAACACCTGAATTTTCGGGAGAAAAAACCATACTACCTAAACTGAGACCAATCGATTAACTCAACTAGGTTGCGAAAAAGATCCATAAAATTACTCACGTCATCAACGGGATTCGAACTCAAGTCTTTTCAACCCGGTGTGGGGAAATGCGAATTTTAATGGGGTGAAAGTAAATTGGCCCGTGAATTGGCCCTCCTTCCGAAGGAGGTTATTTTCAGAATTTTTGGAAATATTCATAAACCCATCTCATCTTCTCTTGGCTCCACCTTCCAATATTTAGCGTCTTTCCGGATACGGGGAAGTGTCGAGCTACATGTGCATCGCTCCAACGGGAGTTTTTCATCCACGAAATTAAAATTTTCATTAGCGTTGCATGTTTTTCTTAGCCATAAATATCAAAACTATTATCTTTACCGTCACTAAATGCTGCCAAGATGAAGCTGTCCTTTCAAGATTTTCCCTTCACATGCAATATGGGGAAGTTGAATGACGAGCTTAAGCCAGGCACTTTAGCTTGTCACAGCTGGATTTCTTTAGGGTTTGCAAGGGAACGAAAGAAAGAACCAAAGTCGCTCACTCATTTTGCTGCGGACTGCATACATCCCGGCATGTAGAGGATGCGGTAAAGCTACGCACGCACACCTACTTCTTGGGGTTTAGGAGTTCCCCCCTTAAAACAACTTTCTTACTTCTCTTATCTTAAAGGATTTAGAAAAGAACAGAGAAAGATAAAGGAGTTAGAATCACATAGAAACAAATGAAACCGTCACGCATTTTGCTTTTGCTGGAAAAGTTGTAATCAAAGAATCTTTTCAGTTGACGAGCTAATTCTGAATCTTGTTCACTCTTTATTCGCAGGATATTATTTACAACTTGGACATTGTTATATTCTGTTTTGTTTAAAGATAGATCTGAGGTTAAACATTTGCACTCGTTACCTCAGCTGCACGTTTTGTCTTTATAATATTTTTTTCTGTTTTAGAGAATTCTTGCGAGGCCTTTTTTACTGATCTGGAATACAGATATAATCCACTGCTAGACAAAATTAACGGAACAAAATGTTTTTCATGAATATTTTTATTGTGAACACTGTCGCAGAAGAAGCATATTTGATATAATCGGCATCCAGGCATACAAATTCCGAGCATCCAATAGAAATCAATCTACCACTTACAGAGTTGCACATTATGCAAATTACTTATGCTTATAAAAACACGAGTTGTGACCATATTGCTTCATTCCCGTTTTTTTGGCTTGCTCAGTGGGATAGCCGCATCTTCAGTACTCAGGATGGCAAGTCATCGTCGTTTAAATGATTCTTTGAGATGGCGGCCGTTGGATGACTTGAAACCGGACGGTCGCAGGCGGGGGTAGCATGTTGGCTTAATGTGTCTCGCAGTATCGTCTCGGCACTAATAAATCTGATCCCAAAGCATAAAGACCCATCTCTCTTTTGGCAAAACTTGGCAAACTATTTGAAAGATTGTTAGCACCCAGAGTAGCAAATGCAATTGAAGGTCAAAAGTTAATGTCTCCATCCCAATTTGGCTTCAAGAAGGAAAAATTATGTGAAGAGGCCTTGGTCTCTCTAGTTAACCACATATCAGCTTCGAGGGCTAAATATGAAATGGCCATATTCGCTGACTTCGAGGGAGCTTTCGATTCCCTCTGGTGGGAGAGCGCTCTCACCAATCGTCTTACCAAAGCCAAGTGCTCTCAGCAACTGTGCCAAGTTATTAGAAACTACTTCCAAAATAGACTTATCCAAGTAATCTTGAAACAGCAGTCTCTCTCAAGGACCATCTCAAGAGGATGCCCCCAGGGATCAGTTCTGGGACCCCTCTTCTGAAACATAGTTATGGACAGCTGGCTCATGCAAAAACCTGACAATATCTCTGCCTTCGCCTACGCCGATGATTTGGTTCTTTTAATTCGAGGTTGATCGCGTCTTCAACTAGAACAATCAGTCAATATAACTCTTTCTGAGCTAATCAAGTGGTCAAGTATACATAAACTGCAAATATCTGCCACAAAAACAAAACTGATGGTTTTTAAGGGAAAGCAGATTACAGAAGACCTCCTAATATAAAAATAGACGGAAAGAAAATCCCTTTTGTTCCTGAATTAAAACATCTTGGCGTAATTTTAGGTGACAGGTTAACCTTCTCTTCTCATATTAATCACCTCGCCTCGAAGATTAAGAAGTTCACTGCAGCAATTATCCGCATTTCCAAATCGGACTGGAGACTAAATAAGAAGACTCTCTTACTATATTATACAGCAGTATTCGTACCAATAACAACATATGCTTCGGGAGTCTGGTTTTATAGAGCCTTTAATGTTAAACTTCGTTCCAAGCTCATCTCCATTCAACGGATTATGCTGCTTGGCATGCTCCGGGCTTGCAGGACAGTGTCCTCTGCTGCTCTGCAGGTCCTTGCTGGAGTTTTACCACTAGACCTACATGTCATCTTCAAAGGACTATGCAATCGTCTAAAGCACAGAGTTCCTGGCGAGATTCTCGGCATCTCATGCAACTTAACTGCTAACATCAAAGACGAGAGAAACTGAGAATCTGGAATGAACTTATCAGTGTGTGGCAACCACGATGGGATTGCAGTACTACTGGTCAAGTCACCCGCTCTTTTGTTCCTGCAGTCGCCTTCCCTCTCAACAAGAACGTCCGCCAATGGTTTTCTCCCAACCTAACAACATCGTATATACTTACTGGGCACGGCTCCATCAACTCCAAACTATTTCAATTTGGCTTGTCTGACACCAATCTCCGCTTGTGTGGTGCTGAGGAAACAGATCTATACTACAAGCTGCTGTCACCAACTTCTCTGAAGGAAATGAAGTGGCACTGACTGGAAATTCTCAATCGTTCTCAGCTCTACAACCATTCTGCTCTCCTGTTTGCACCAAAAGAAAGCAACTCTTCTCAAGTCTATCCGTATATCAACAAAAAGGAACCAACCCAACACCTGCAATGTCTATCGATATCTCTTAAAATTGATATCACCTGCCATCTACTTTTTTTTTTTTTTTAATTTTTATTTTTATTTAAGCTGATACCCCAGTTTGGGCAGCTGTGGACATGGGACGGGATTAGCTAGCACCTACTGGTATAGCACTACATCCAGTGGGTGCGGTTTTCGTTCTTCCTAGGAAACAAAAAGACTATTGTGTTGTGGTTCCTGTACCACAATTAATACTTCTGATTAGTTGCGTGATGTGATTTGCAGTGTGAACATGTTACATATTCATTACACTTATGACATTGTAATTAACATGATTCTATGTATATCATTGTATATAATATGTATCTATGTACATAGCGGATTTGCCAGTTTCTGGCTAAGGGCCGCTTGTTGTTTTTGTAAATAATAATAATAAAAAATAATAATAATTTGACATGCTTCTTACAGAAAAAAAATGAAAGTTTCAAGACACACTAACCATCACAAGAAGATCTGCCCAGGTCGCCCGAGGAATACGTCAACCAGATCAGACCGCTATCTGGCTCTTACAGCAAGATGAAACCCTACGATGTCCTGTCCTGTCATCAACTGCCTCGTGAGGTTGCTGCGGCCACAGGTGAAAACATTTCCAACTGGAGTGTATTAAGAATGCTCAATTCAAGTGGACTCTACGCAAGGAAGCCAGTCGTTTGCATCCCATTAACCCCGGCGTATAGGGGAAAACCTGTAGGCCGCAACAAAGTACAAAAAAAATATAAACAAATAAATCCCATTAATCCCAAACGAGAGCAGAACTCGTCGAAACTGGTGCCATGAATATATGAAGTGGATTCCAACAAATCGGGAACAGATCTGTTCTGTAATGAGTCCCGTTTTAGCCTAAAAACAGATTCTAGACCTTATTTCATCTGGAGATAACGAGGAATGTGCTACCATCCCTCTAACATCACAGGAGGGGATATTTTACGGTGAAGGCGGTGTTCTCGTGGGAGCAGAATAATGATCAATGGCCGCACTCCTATGTTTTTGATAATGGTACCATAGCTTCACAGAGGTAGAAATAACAGATCCTCGAGCCCATGTGCTACTTTTTAGGGGCGCGGTTGGTCCAGATTTTCTTTTCATGCACGACAACGCCAGCAAATAGAGCTCAAGTGGTGGAGGAATATCTTGAAACTGAAGAGATCCAATGACTGACGTGGCCAGCACGATCACTAGACTTAAATCTGATAGAACATGTGTGGAGAGCCCTTGGGCGTCGCATAGCATAGTGACAGCCAACTCCTAAGTCACTTGATTAGCTAAGGTCGGCGCTGGTAGAAGAATGGGATTTGTTGCTACAGAGTCTTACAGACACCCTTATATCGAGCATGGTTCACCGCTGCCAGGCCTGTTTAGCCGTTGGAGGGGATCATACGCCGTACTGATATCATGTGACCGTGTTTTCGAGCATCTTGCATCAACTTCTGTAACATGGCCTTGTTGGTAATTCTTATATAACCCCTTTAAATGTCCCTTATACCTGTACGAAGTTTCTCGCTGTCTTATCATTTCATCACCATTCTATGGTACACCATCATACCAAATTTTGTCGCGCTTCATTTCAAGCTGCATGATTTATATCACGTTTTACATGTGTTCTGTTAATTTTGTCGACAGTGTACAAGAATTTACTTTTCGGTATTTTGGTTAACTCCTCGAGAGAAAGAACTTCAAAAAATTGCCCACTGATCGACAGGAATCGAATTCGTATCATGTACAGGGGATGGACAAAATAATGGAAACACCCGATATGAAAGTAACTGTTTTTGTAATGGCTGCATGATGTATTTATAAAAATGCAGCGATGACTCTTTTACTGCAGGTAATACTATGAACGAAAGATGATAAAAGATGATGTCTATATAGAGATGATATAAAACGGTATATGAAAAAAATGACTGACTTGTCTCAATTCCAAAGAGGTTAAATTGTTAATGCATTTTTACAGGGGCATTGG
Organism: Mastigoproctus giganteus; assembly: GCF_048544385.1. Classification (NCBI taxonomy): domain Eukaryota; kingdom Metazoa; phylum Arthropoda; class Arachnida; order Uropygi; family Thelyphonidae; genus Mastigoproctus; species Mastigoproctus giganteus. The sequence goes on from NC_143585.1 coordinate 43,498,203, forward strand.
TGACTAAAACTGCTGATTTGTTTAATATATGCAGAGCAACTGTATCAAAAGTGATGTCTGCATTCACCAAGAATAGAAAAACAAAACTTGATAGGACGAATTGTGGCAGAAAAATTGATGGAAACAGACTGCCGGACACTGAAAAAGATTGTAGCCCAAAAATACAAAACTACCGCCTCAAAAATAGCTGCAGAACTTAATGTGAGTCTCAGCAATCCAGTTTCTAGCAAAAATGTTTGGGTAGAAATTCATGAAGCCGAAATTTAAGGCAGAGACTCTATTGCGAAACCATTCGTTACTGATGGTAATGCTAGAAAGAGGATGCAGTGCTGTAAGGAGCATGAAAACGCTGGGAACTTGATTATTGGAAATATGTCATATTTTCAGACAAATTCTCATTCACACTTTTTCCAATATCAGGGAAGATTAAATTTTGCGAATGCCAAAGAAAGTGCTGTCTTGCGATAACCGTAAAACATGGGCAGAATCAACATTGGTTTGGGCAGCAACACCTTGTTAGTTGCAACCCAAACAATTCCTTTCATCACCCTGAACGAGCTAATTACGGCCACTGATTGTCCTGATATTCTGAGTGACCACGTTAATACCATGGTGGTGCAAACATTGTTTCCACAAACGATGCCATGTTTCAAGATAATAAGGTTCAATACACAGAGCCAGATGTGTCCAATCCTTGTTTGAGGATCATGAAAGTGAAACTAAGCTTCTTCCAATTTGACATTGTAGTCATATTTGGAGAGGAGAGTGAGAAGCAGATTTTCCTCCATCTTCATCACTCAAGGAGCTTGAAACATTCCTTAATAAGGAACGGTCCATCATTCCTCTTAAGACAGCTCAAGATTTACTTAAATCCGGGCCCACGACAGGTCCGTTGTAGCCGAGTGGTCAAGCGCACGGGTGCATAAGTACACGTGCCTTGAGTGACGAGGTTCAAGACCGCGACTGCTGTATACTGTGCTGTTTCTTGTATTCTGTCTCTCTTGTGTGCTCCTCTGACCGTTTGGTCTTCCCGGAGTATAAACAGAAAATTTATTTATTTATTATTTATAAATCTCCTCCACATAGAATACAAACTGTTTTAAAAGCGAAGGGTGGTGCATACAGTGCACACCTGTAACTCTCATCACAGATGTTTCCATTATTTTGCCCATCCCCTACATATAAGCCATTTGGATCAACTACAATGTGCTGATCAAACGATTTCGGCTAGTTATTAGTTTTGTAACTATAGCAACCAACTTTGTCGTTTGCTTTTTAGAAGGTATTATAAACTACCCTCCAAAAAGTATCCGAACCTACCTCGATTTTACACTGACGTCACTGCATTCACTTCAGTAGCATGTCGCGGTCTCTCTCTCTCTCTCTCTTCTCTTTAGCCCTTCTGACATACACCTAGGTTTTTGACCAACAATCGATAGACTGCATAGGTACAGTCCTCCATTCCTCCTGTAGCACGGCGACCACCTGAATCACATACTAACTTTTTAACTTGTTGTGTAATCTATATTATATTTTATTAATTAATAATTTATATTTTAGTTTAGTGAAAGCTTTGCGAGTAATTATACTGTATGTATGCACTGAAGGACAAAGAAATAGCACCACCCGCTCATAAAAATTCCTCTTGATGACGGCAATTGAACTTAGGGTTTTTACACTGAGTGGGATGAAGAGAATTATAACTACTGCGATAACCACGAAGAAAAACGAGCGTCTCCTGGAAAATGTTGCCAATCAGCTAGCTAAGTGGAGCGCGGCTGATATCATTTACATATTTACCATATTAAAAAAATAATTATCTGGTACAATCTCCACTCGTACTGGAGTACCACAGGGCTCTTCTTTGGTACTACTTTTCTTTAATATATATAATTCTGAACTATGAATAATAATTCTAAACTAACTATTATTTTATTCTGTCATCGAATCCTTCGTACATAATGTTATTTAACTTAATAATTTTAAAGATATTAACTAATAACACAGACGTTTATAGAACGCCTTACTTTTTAAAGAGGATTTCTATAAATGTACGTCTACACTGCCGCTGGTTCTTTGGTTCATAACGTTCTAAGTACTCGTGTAATTCTTGATTAGAAACCGAAGAACGAAGTAGGTACGTTATTGGAGATAAGGTAGAGTTGATTATCAGACGACGTTGGCTTTGTAGAGAAGCCAATTGCTCAAGGGTTGGAAGCACTTTGGAGATTGTTGCCCATGGAATATCAAGTTGTCGCGACATCGCCCTGGCACCAGCGGATGATATCACATTTCGTGTGGCATCAACGGATAATGAAATTTTGTCAACTATCGTAGTTGAGTAGTCTTCTCTGCTGACAGCTACTGTTTCAATTTCCTCGTAATATTGGCAGTCCAATTTGGAAAAGTGAATCCTCTTCTTAGGTGTTTTAAACGGCTCTACTGCCGAAGCGATCTGTTCTCTGTGATCGTATCTAAGACGTATGCATCACTTTCATGCCATGAGGTTTAATTTGCGCACCTATTGCATGCAACACCAAGCACTTCAGGTGAAGGCTGCTTGGTTTTTGTCCAGCAAACAATCAAATCGACCACAAAACGCACAATTTACAGACATAATAATATAGAGCAGTACGGTTTAAGTCGTTGATATACCTAAAAACCCTACAACAACACCAAGTGCGGATTGTTATCACCTTTGAGAACAACATTTTGTGCATTACCACACTTACAATCACCCTATACATTGCATAAATATTTACAATAAAACAACAATTTACAATACGATTTTCTCCAGAGGAAGTGTAGCAGTTGCCAATATTTGCCCACTCTTTGAAGATAGAAAGGATGGTTAATGACCAAGTCCAGGTCATTTTGTTTCAAATGATTTAAATCGGTTGCACCAGGAGACTGAAAAATGTCAACTGAGTTATTTATAAAGTAGGAAGAGAGAAGTTAAAAGTGGTTCTGGACGAAAAAAGTCTTAGAGGCTATGATAGAATCAGATATGGTATTTATCGTGCAATGTAAACAGGCGACTAGGAGGGCACAGGGTGCTTTCTCTATGATACATCTAGGATCTTCGCAAGTAGGGAAAATGATGTTGTCCTTTTATATGAGAAACCTTGAGTTTACATTTAGAAAATTGTGTTCGGGTCTTGAGGGCATATGTGAAGAAAGATATAGAATTTCTAGAAAGGATTCAGAGAAGGTCAATTAGATTGGTGAAAGGGGCTAATCGATGCCCATACGAACAAGAGTTTAGAATATGAGGCCTGCAAAGCTGGACCATATTGGGGTGGGGAGGACCTGATTGAGGTGTACATACTAGGCATTGAACGGATCAGTAAAATGGGTGACTAATGCTAAATATCAGTGCCATATCATTTATCCATAAATAAAATAAAATAAACCTTTCACCACAGAAGCGTTTTAGATGCCCAAAATGACCAATCATAGAAAAATGCATTTTAGAAAATTCCTGACGTGATTGGCTAAAAAAAATGAATGTTATTTTTGAAATCAGCATTGTAGAATTATCAGCACAAACACAATGGAAAACATTTTTTTTTTTTAGATTTTTGGACCAGCACTATTAACGTAATAGCTTGATTATGGTAAAATTATAATAAACAGAAACGCAAAATAGTCCACTTCGATTTAGTAGTCCCGGCAGAACCCTGAAAACTATAATAGGCTGAACGGAGAACTTGAGAAAGAGTCTGACATTAAACATCTGCGAAGAATAAATAATACAAAAGAGCATAAGGTGGTGGCTCTTATAAGAAGCACATGCTTCTAGTATTTATACGCGTGTGCTTTATCTCCGAGTGCGTTTAACACGAAACCAATAAAAATACAAACACCGCCGGTAATCTTTCATAAGAACCTCGAGACGTTTTTTAACATAAACGTATGTTTGTGAAATGATTTCAGCCTTTATCAAATTCTATGACCCCCAGCAAAACCATTTTAGTAGTCTCTCTCGATCTCTTGAACGACACTGAGTTTATAGAAAACTGAAGTGACAGATCTGTGCCAAGGATATTTACTCTGTCAATAACAAATCCCCGCTGAATACTGGGAGAAGCCGAGGACAGGAGAAGGTGGTGGAGTTTTTTTCCAGCTAAACTCTGACATGGCGTTGACACGGAGAAGTCGCTGCAGTAAGTGAACGTCAAAAATTCTCATGACAGTGGGAGTTGGTATTGTAAATGCCTAGCCAGATCAATTCTTTATTTTATCTCGGAAAAATGTTTACATCGTGCGAGGAGCTAGTGCATCCCTCGCTTTTCCTTCTTTCTAAAATACTTTGCGCAAAAAGAAAGCGGACACATTCTTTTAGATAGCAAAAAAAAAAAAAAAACCGCTGAAAATTTTGGAACGAAATTAAAAATACACGCGCGTAATTTTTCTATTCGATTTCCATTTCAATCGAAACTTTGGTTACTACGGTAACGTTGCAGGGTGAAAATGCTATTTGGATTTCGCGACTTTGGCGACTTTGCCGTTCCCTAATTGGTTAAGGATTTTTTGCGAATCACTTGTTAAGGTTAAGGATTTTTTGTGAATCACTTGTTAAGGTTAAGGATTTTTTTATAAATGAATAGCTAGGGTTAAGAATTTTTGTGAAGGATTTATTCAGATTGAGGATTTTTTGGGTGAAGTATTTGTTAAGGCGGAGGATTTTCCTGACGGATTTGTTATGGTTAAGAATTTTTTTGCAGATGATTTGTCAAGGTTAAGGATTTTTTTGTTATGGTTAAGAATTTTCGTGAAGCGTTTAGTCAGGTTAAGGATTTTTTGGTGAAGTATTTGCTAAGGTTCAGGATTTTTCATAAATAAGTAGTTATATTTAAGAATTTTTGTGGTGGATTTATTCAGATTAAGGATTTTTTGGGTGAAGGGTTTGTTAAGGCTGAAGATTTTCCTGACGGATTTGTTAGGGTTAAGAATCTTTTTGCTAATGATTTGTTAAGGATAAGGATTTTTCGTTATGGTTAAGAATATTCGTGAAGCATTTGTTAAGATTTTTCATAAATGAATTGTTTGGGTTAAGGATTTTTTGGTATAGTATTTGTTCAAGTTACGAATTTTTCATAAATGAATAGTTAGGTTTAAGAATTATCGTGAAGGATTTATTCACGTTAAGGATTTTTTGGACTAAATATTTGTTATGGCTGAAAAATTTCCTGACGGATTTGTTAGGGTTAAGGATGTTTTTGTGAAAGATTTGTCAAGGGTAAGGATTTTTTGTTACGGTTAAGAATTTTCGTAATGCAGAAGAAGGAGAATTTTCTTGAAGTGTTTATTCAGGTTAAAGTTTTTTGGGGAAGTATTTGTTAAGCATCAGGATTTTTCATAAATGAATAGCTACGTTTGACAATTTTTGTGAAGGGTTTATTCAGGTTAAGGAATTTTTGGGTGAAGTTAAGGATTTTTGGGTATTTGTTAAGGTTGAAGATTTTCCTGGTGGATTTGTTAGGATTAAGAATTTTTTGCGAATGATTTGTTGAGGTTAAGGATTTTTTGTTATGGTTAAGAATTTTCACGAAGGATTTGTTCACGTTAAGGATTTTCAGGATTTTTTTTGTGAAGTATTTGTTAAGGTTGTTGATTTTTTGTTTCTCGATGACTACTTTCGGTTCGCACTTTGATCCTCATCCTCCTTGGCCCATCACTGGTTAGAAACCTAATCATTCACTGAATTTAACTTTGCTTCGCAATTTTTTTTGTTATGATATACCGAAGAGAGAGACTTTTACCATAGCTATGCGTCCATTACCAATCACTCGCTTTTGGGTGATTTTATTGCCTGATAAGCTCACTGGGAATCATTCAATGTAACACATACTTTTATTCCCTATTTACGAAGACTGATGTTACATTTGGCATTGCAGGCTTTAAAGAGTGCTAGTAATCAGCAGCGCTGTTGGTTAAAGCTTAAATTACTGAAACAAAGTAAACGTTATCGGCCATCGAAGTTTCTTTATTTCCTTTTTCGTTTCTCACTTAAAATCACAATTTTCAAGTTGCAATACAACCATTTATGCCAATAGGAAAAAGCAGATTCAGACTCCGAAATTATGATAAGTGTCCAACGGGATGCATAGGATGATGAAAAAGCTTTTAGATTTTTTTTTACGTATTTAACTTTTATTCCTATATGCGAGGTGTCACTTAAAGATGTTTGGAGCACGGTGTCTGATTTTCTTGATGTGGTGAGAGAGTGCGGTGTCTAATATTCGTTCCTTGAGTCTACATTTAGATAAAGTTTAGATTTGTAATCAGCGTATGCCTGGCAGAATGGACAATTCAGTATACTTAAAATACATTGATGATCACACAAAATCGCAAATAAATCAAAAACATTTAGTAGATTTTGACAAACTGTTAATAAGACGACATTCCTTTTAATGTGTAAAATTGAACAATAGACTGGACAAACTTCCATCTGAAATTACGGTTATGTAAAAATGTATAAGTTTCTGCAATACCATCATGTTAGTCGCAGCAAACTCTAAAATATCTGAAAACGTTTGCTGCGTACTAACATGGTGCTATTGCACAAACTTGTACGTTGTTAAACTTTCAAGCAACCTGAGGCTTAAGCCCTAAAAGCGTTTTAGGTTATGTAAAATGAATTCATGGGCAACGAAAATGACGGCCTTAATCCATGGAAACATACCACAAAGAAGCGTTTGATTTAGGTAGCAATATAGGCGTGACATAATCTCCTCGTGGTATCAATTTCCGTTGTCGTGTAAGGGCTGAGCTATGCTCAGCGAAGTTTCTAGAAGGGGACCTGGAATTGGTAATCTGCCTTACTGGAACATACTGTAGTGTGATCTGGGGATCTGACTGATCATTCCATACGGATGATACTCTTCCTCCGAAGAATTTTTGGTTTGCTAGGGGAACTCTTTGGGGATGTGTTATCGTCTTATAAAAGAAAGCCTGGAGCAGTTACTCCTGCAAGAAGGACGAATAAGGATCAAGGATCACATATAGATACCTTACAGCCATGAAGTTACGGTGTCTTTTGTATATAGTGATCAAGGGAAAACAGACAGCTGGTTATCGTTCATAAAGAGTCCCTTTATGAGGCCTTCTATGACGGTATACCTGGATCCTAAGCCCAACTGTAGATACAGCGAGCTCTGAAGCAAGTTACTGCACTATGAACTCTCTATGACGTCTCGTCATTAGGGCCCATAACGTGGGAGGAACACGAGGACGGCTTCGGAAAGGTCTCTCAAGGGTCCCTGAGTCACGCATTCAGTCCTGACCATTTGACTGTATACATATATAATTAGTGACTCAGTCTCGATAGTCGATGAGATCAGTTACTGTTAAATAAATAAATAGATTTTGGGCATCATTATGTATTAATCCAGCGCGCTGAAGAATACAGTATTTTTTACAAAAATATCTTGCAAGCAGAGAACCAAAGCCATCTTTTCGCAAATGGCCTTAACATCACCGTTCGCGAATACTCTCAGTAACATAACACCAGTGAACATTGAGGTCCTATGGTACATTTAGTTGTGAGATTATTCTTCAACTTTTAACAATTACTGTGAAGTGAAATAGGTTAAAATGAGATCACCCATTTTTTTAAAGCTTAACGAATTGATATAATTTTCCTCCACCTTTTTGCTACCTTTCATCGATAATTTAATAAAGCGGATTAAAAATAAGTAAAAAGAGATCACGAGACATCGCTTTTTTCCTAATTGGGAAGACATTTAATACTGTAAAACACATATTAATTCTTGTTAAACTTTCATACTCCGAGGAGATTAATGGCAATCCCTTCAGAAGCTGTTTTTTTTTTCGCAAGACAGAAATTATCAGAAAAAAAAACAATTAAGAAGAAAACGGAGGTGCTTTAAGGATGCTCCTTTTTTCATTTGAGTCTTGTTATCAGTGCGTAATCATATAATTTAATCCTATGTAATCCGTTTATGCATTTGAGAATATTATGAGAGAATTTAAAATATCAGAGTTTAATGAAAGACATACACAGCAGTTGAAATATGTCCAAATTCTTCATCCCTTACATTTGAGTAACACCACGTCTCTGAAATCCCAACAATGTCTGGATTTAACGTCTTGGCCTACATTTCAAATTCATCGAATTTATTTACTATTCTCCTAGAATTTCTAATGATTTCAAGGATTTTTAGTAATAAATTAACAAACTATAGACAAATGAAAAAATCTTCGAATTTTCTTCATAAAAAGTTCAAATTGAATCCCTTAAGACAAAGACTCTCATATTTCACAAAACGCAAATATGAGTTCCAAAATTCAAATTTTACTATTTTTTTTATAGTTGCACGTGATTAGAAAAATTATTTATGTTTTCGTTAATGTGATTTTCGTACATATTGTGGTTAGCCTTCCATAGCTGATTTGAAAATCGAGCTGTGATAAAATGGCCTATTACCCGGAAATTATAATAATTACTTTAATGCGTTGCGAAGACTGTTTATCAGAAAATAACATTATTGAGAAATTTCCAATGGCTAAAATGAAAAACAGAGTATCGAAATTCAGCACGAGAATGGGAACTGCTATAGCATCCATTTTGTTAGTAGTTTTCTAAAAGGTAACAAATTAAGGAATATTAAACAAAGGCTGCCTCATCGCGTATCCCAAATAATGTATGGTGTCTCATTAAGAAGATTTTTCTGTCATCTTTAAAATACGCTTCGTAAAAGATCATTAAATGAAGAGTCGATGATTTGGTTGAATTATGAGTGTTTTCTTTTGGTGCTCGGAATGTAATGTTTATCTCTATCTAATAGAGTCAATTATTTACATTAAATTAAGTTATTAGTTGTTTACAATTGAATGGGTTGCTACAGTGTTAAAGGATCGTTAAACCAGAATGTTCCACATCTGCCGACTTTGGAACAACTGGATTCAGTCCTCCAAGACAGGCTCATCTGAAATCCAACTGGATTTAAATCTCTAAAATTTCACAATAAACCTTAAACTATAGCTTATTTAGCTCCATAAATATAATGTGATCAAATTAAGTTGCCATTAAGATTTTACTATTTCTAAATTTAAGTTTTGTCTAATTTTTTTTTTTGTCGCAATGGGAAAGTTGTTCCCAGTCCTCGGTTAACGCCATCAGTGTATTTCGGAAACGGTGAACCAATTTTATTTCGACTCAAACAAAGTTTTACCGAATTCTTGCCACATTTTTTGAAAGAGTATAAGTCTGTGTGTTTCACTTCTTGTCTTTTTTTTTTTTTTTTTTTGAACTCCTACTATGGCTGACAATAGGACATGAACACTGTCTTTTGCAAACCCCATCAAAAATCCAATGGTGCGAATCTGGTGATCTAGGGACCCATTTATATTCCCGATCCACTGATTACTAAGAGGTTAACCTAGGCACAATTTCCCTCCATTATGGGAGTGCAGTGGAGCCCCACCGCACTCAGATTTATCAACAATATCTTGTTGATAAGTTAGATTTTGAATGTCCTCCTGCAGCTGTAGCATAAAGCAATCATGCAGCATTTCGATTTACTCTTTCAAAAAAGATGGAATATCGCCTCTCTGATTTACAATTACTATTATCTGTTTTTTATACTCATGTTTTTTTTTTTTCATCCCGCGACGGGTACTAGTACTACGTGCCCAGGGTTTTGTTATGTCCAGTTACTATTATTGGTGAAGGAACTCTGACTACCAGAAAGGTGTTCAGGATCGCGACTTTCTAGAATTCCTTGTAGGTATTCTCTGGGAGGCCTATTGCTGCTAGTTTCTTATGTAGATTCTGTGGCACCATGCAGGTGGTTGACCGGTGATCGGAATGGTCCTTACTTGTTTCTTATGCCACATCGCTTTGACTTCCTCTCTAAGTGCTGTGTACTTCCTGATCTTTGTCTCGTAGGATTTCTGAAAGTTGCTGGTGTCGGGCACCGCTATGTCGATCAAGTAGGTACTTTTTTCCTTCTCATCAGTGAGGATTTTGTCCCGTCTGTTGTGAGGGATCACAACAGACGTAATAATCTTCCCCCGTAACTTCAAATTATGGCCCCTAGTTCTAGAATCATTTATATAGGGTGAAACATTCGTCCTCATTCATTTTGCTTATGCCTCTCAGAGCCTTAAACACCTCAGTGAAGTCTCCTCTAAGGTGCCTAGTTTCCAAGCTCTGCAACTCACAATTCGAAGTCTTTCCTCATATGGACGTCCTTTTGCTGATCTCACTAGGCGAGTTACTGTCTTTGGACCCTTTCAAGAAGCACAATGTCTTTCTTTAGGTGCGGTCTCCATACTTGAATACAGTATTCCAAGTGTGGTCTAACAATAGCCTTATACAATGGGATTATGACGTCCTTATCTCTACTAGCGATTGTTCGATAAATCTTCGATAGGACACCGCGGACCCTCCTTGCAAACCAGTCTACAACGCTCGGAGAACTTCATATCTGACCGTATCGTAATACCCAATTCCCTTTCCTCCTCTACCGGCTTTAGTTCAACTCCACCAAGTGTATAAGTTATTTTGGTGTTACTGTTCCCCAGGTGCAATACCCTGCACTTTGCTGGATGGATTAAAGCATAGCTTCCATTTTTTGACCATCTCTGAAGTCTATCTAGGTCATTCTGAAGTAGCTCTGCTTGGTGGAATCATTAACTACTCTACCAAACTTTACTTCATCTGCAAATTTGAAATCACGCCCTCTATCCCTTTATCTATGTTATTTATGAAATTCAAAAACAAAAATGGTCCTAATACTGATCCTTGAGGAACCCCACTTCTTACATCAACTGAATTTGAGGAATATCCTGGCGACCTCCTCATGTCTATGAGTATACTTCGTCTGGTATTGATTGCTTAGTCATGGATAGCGAACATGAGTACTTCGGTCTAGGGAAGGAGCGTCCCGCTGGTAAGCAATGTGTTCGAAGCCTCCTAATCTATGCAGTCTTGTCGAGGTCACAGTAGTGCCTGCCATGAAGTGCTTTCTTTGCCTAATTTTCGGTCATTGTTTCTTCCATCTGATTAGGTGGGATCTAACTCCTTTTGAGGTTGAGCGGTATGTACCATTTGTCTTTCTTTCTTGTGGCTTGGTAGATTAGCACTATAATTTCCTAGAAGTAATTTCACAAGTTCTTAACGGCTTTCTTCTGTTGTTCAATGAGGTCTGTAAACCTCTACCTCCTTCTTTCCGGGACATGATCTGTCTCTAGATGTCTGGCTTGGTGCTGTTGGCAGCTCTTGGTTATCATTGTCCTGGTTGATCTCATAATCTCCTTCAGCTAGGTGTTGGTACAATCTACGATCCCAAAGGAGTTCGTTGGTAAAGTAAAGTATATTGTTGTAAAACGGCACCAGGGATTTCCCCCATCTCCGCAGGAGTACGTTGGCATCGGAACTGCGTAGGTGTTTGCGGCTTTGAATATTTGTAGGCCTCTCCTTCTGCCCCCTCTTGGGTCACAGTTGGTAGAATCGCTGTCCCCCTACTGGGTGGAAAAGACCTGAGTTCGAGTCCCGTCGATGACGAGAGGAAATTTTATGGCCCTTTTTCGCAACGTGGCTCTGTGTTAGTCGGTTCAGGCGAGGGTAGCATGGTTTTTTTCTCCTGGAAACTCGGGTTTTTCTTCCAGCAAACGGAAAATCGACCACGGAACACACGAAATTTACAGGTAGTATACACGGGGCGATATGGCCTTAGGTGCTGATGCTCCTAAAACACTACTGCAATAACGACAACTCTCCTTCTACCGTTGCTTTGATCTCTTCACTGGTTTTTATTCTGATGAATTCCGGAGGTCTTGCATTTGTCTATTCTAAATATCAGTGTTAAACTCTTCAGTGACCCTGAGTAGCTGTCGGAGTTGCTTTGTGGCTGACGCATAGAGCTTGATATAGTCCATGTACATGAGGTGGGCTAGGGTGTGCAGATTCTTTCTCCCTTCTTCAAGACTATATACATACTTACTGGAGTTAAGAATTGTGGACAGCGGATTGAGTGCTCTCAACCATAATGCTTCACTCAGAACAGCTAGAGAATGGTACTAAGAACTAGAGGATTGATACCAAGCATTTTCGTTTATAGCCTAATTTCCAACACGCCTATGCCTTCCAACTCTTGTCTAATTACTAACATGGCTACAAGGGTTTTAATTTTGGCCCTTGCAAAGTGGTGCCTAAAGGAAATTCCATCATCCCATGCCAATCCTAATTCATTGTGTTTCTTTACTGTCCTAACTTTCAACTATTAATGCAAATTTTGATCTTACTTTATTATCTTAATTTTCTCCTAAGACTTTATATTTTTTTAGATTTTCAAAGGACGTGACCGCTGACTTTTAGGGGGTTGATGGCCAGTCCTACGTTGAGGAAGTAGTTTTGCGATCGTCTTAGTATGGTTCATAAATTGTTTATACCAATCAAGAAGCAATCTTTTACGTGGCACAACTGTCTCCCATACTTATGCTGAAACTATCGTTGTACTGTAGCAAGATATTTCTCTTTATGAAAAGGTAACACACAAACCGCCTTCGTTGACCTATTTCACGATTATGAAGAATTTAATTTTACCTAGCAGAAGGAATACGTAATAGGGTGTGAAATGGAAAGGTTTTGAGAAGATATTTCCAGCTGATATTTCAACTGTAAGTTAAAAGTGCTCTGGGGAATGAAAGATAAAAATTCTGATATCGTTGGTGTGACTTTTTAATATGTTGTTTGAGATATATATTATTGATATACACTAAGTGATCACCGATTATTTCGTAGATCCTCCTTTTGCCCCCAGTACAGCAGCTATACGAAGTGGCATTGATTCAACAAGATGTTGGAAGCCTTCAGGAGGTATGGCCAATCAAACTGTGTGTAATACGGTCAGCAATGCATCAATCCCATAGAGCACTTTGTCCCACAAGTGCTCTATGGGATTGACATTGGGGGAGTTCGGAGGCCAATCGATATGCTGGAAGTCAGAACTGTGTTCCTCAAACCATTCCTGCACAGTCTTCTAACGTCCAACTTGCATGCTCTTTGCACCAGGGCGTCAAGCACCCACAATCTGTCCTTTATCAAAGTCCGATAAATCTTTCCTTTTACTCGTCACGCTCGGAATTTAATACCTACTAAACCACTCACACCTTATCTATGCTACGTAGGTCGACTAAATCCGCACTATCGTACCTCACGTGGTCAACGGGTCGCATTCAGTTTTCATAGGGGTGGTAATAATTCAGTGATCACTCAGTGTATATAGCAAACCACGAATCGATACAAGCAATACATCGATATTCAGTAGACGAAATATCTATTTTAATTATTTTGCAGACAAAATACACAGTTCTATGTGCAAAATGGAATGTGCCATTCTGTTTTAATCTGTTTAATTCTGCATGCATATCTCAAGCGATATTATCGGAATATTATCGATAGAAACACATCGATATTCTAACAACCCTATTCAGCTCAAATATATCAACAAACAAGTCGTAAGAAATTAATACAGTGGATTATGTGGATAGTTATTCCCCTTATTTTGAAGCAGGTGTTCCAAATTAGCGCGAAAAAAGGACCTACTTGAGGAACCACATCATCACTCTAAGATGAATTGCCCTTCTTTAAGATGCTGGATATTTATAACTCTAATACAAATCAGATAGCTATAAATAAAGAGAAAAACCTCTTTCGTTTGGCAGCATAAAATCCACTTGCCTCCTTTTTTGAATTTATTAGCGATAAGAAATGGCCATGGATTCAGGAATCCCTCCTCTAAGACAGCATTGGAATTTCAGAACAGTTAATACCAGAAAATGTAGCCTGTTTACACCTACTGAGCTTGATATTCCGAAATGCTATATGCCCAGAATAACAAGCGAGCAAAGAGATTTGGCTACTGCAGAGGAAAACTGCACAACTGCAGGTAAATCAAATGTATTTTGTATTCAAGGAGTGGACCTGGTTATCTCTCTGCAGGTAACTGAAGCAGCAAGATATTTTCACTACAGGTTTTCGTTTCCTATAGTAATGCCCCTTGCTTACCACATAAAGTATATTCAGCATTCCGAGGCAATAAACGATAGCGTGGTAAGTTACGTGAGCGTTTTTAAACCTTCTGCAGGTGAACAACGACCTCACTTTTATTTTTGTATTCGGTTGGAGTTTGTTCTTCTTTTAACTTTTATCTATAAATAACTAATAGAGTCTAGATAATCCGAGTCGCGTTAATCCTAGTTCCATTTTATCAGAGATCCGAGTATTCGGTAATCCGAATCGTCTATAGTCCAATTTACCACGGATTATCGAGACTCTAACTGCACTGTCTTTTTTTAGTTAACTTGAACTTTTGATAAACAACAAAATCATCTCATCCACATGTTGATGGAAGAGTCTTTATTGTTTCAAATAGTTAACTAATTCTTCTCAACTGATGTCAATTACTCCACCCAAATATCATTTGCATTTCGCGAAGGACTCCATGTAAAATGTAATGAACGGTTTGCCACCGAGATTCAACAGTTAACATAAATGTACCAAACTAAATTTACCCAAATTAAGTTCCATTTACTGGAATTTTGATAACACCTTTCTCCCTGATAAATAATAACTATAAAATTAGTTTACCTTCAACAATCTTCATTTAATAACAAAGTAGTATCATTAGATTATCTGCATACAATTTAAATTCGGGTTGGATGCTCGCAATGACTTCACAGCTAGCTAAACGTAATAAATTATAATCGCTACTTCTCTAAATGGTCCTGTGATATCTATTGTGCACCAAGTAATGTCATTTGCATTAACTGGAATTCAATTATTGTTATAAATGGTTTTCGCTGAGACCTAAGTGTAAACAGCACCTTGCAAATTTACTTCTATTTTTAGAATACTTCGTCAATTAGTTTGTTTACAATCAGATAAACAAATGGATTATTATTACAGAAAATAATTAACTTGTTCACTCTCTTAAACTTTAATGGACAGACAGAAGGTTATATTGAGTTAATTACCACGATCAAAGTATAATCATACAATTCAAGATTTGGAAGATAATTCCTTAGAGTTTTAAATTTTAAGAAATTATTTGAAATTTTTATAAGTAAACCTTTAAAATTTTCAAATATTACTAAATTGAATTAGGAAGAAGTTTCCGGTTTCAGTGGGGATTTACTAAATTGATCACTCTGATTGGTTGCGGTGTGTATAATTCGCTTTCGGATACTTTAATTTCGTATATGTTCGGGGTCAAGTTGCCGTTGGATATTAGCGTCCCATGGACCTCCCTGCGCTTTGTGACAGGTAACACAACACCCTGACTGGTTACCAGCGATCACAGCATCTAGGCTGTTATCTAATTACATTCAGTCTATCTGCTGGCTGCCTGATCATTTATCAGCATCTGACAAGAAGAAATGTCACGACAGGTATTAATTGACAAAGGGAGCAGTAAATATCTAGAATCCGTAATGGCAATAATACATCATGGAATGTTTTCCCGACATCTCTGATGCAGACTTGTGACCACGAAACTTGATTTAAGCCCAGTAGCGTTCCAGACATCTGAGTTGATTAAGATCGACAGTGATGTCGCCAGGTGGAAACTGTTCTAAGAGATTAATGGTGTTTTGGGTGGTGTGTAGTGTGGTTTGGTGTTGTATTGGCTGGTCACTTATAATTTGGAAAATGGCTGTAAGCCGAAACAAATACTCTTAATAGAACTTACTGATTTTTCAATTAAAGGAAAGTAGTTTATATTGCTTTTGCTACAGTTTTATTTTAAAAATCAACGAAATACGCATTTTACTGCAGAAATTAATTTTCAGTCGATTAAATCACAGTCTATTTAAAAAAGTAATTTTAATAAAACACGGAAGGAAAACATTAATGATTTCCCTTCTTTGGTTTACTTTTTTTATCATTATATTGTTCAAACGAATTGGATTGATATATCAGTACCAGTAAATGACAATCAATGATCGAACTAGATTGAGTCACGTTATGCATTGTCTATCCAGGTGACATTTTGACGGTAATTGAGCACACATTCTTTCGCTAGGATTATTAACAGCTCTTCTGATCTTCAAATCACCGATAAAGTTCAAATCACCAATAAACTTTGACAGGTTAACTTCGATACCTTCTTCAATAACCTTTATGAAATTTAGAAATATGATGGGACCCAACACTGATCCCTGAGGCACCCAAGTTGAAGTTAACTTCAATCACCAAGGCACAAAATGTTTGTTTTACAGAAATCCAGGATCAAGCGATGCTGATCACGCTTTTCGACAAACAGGCTGCGATTCGTAAGGAATACCTGAAGAAGAGCGAGTCAGTGCCGCGTTCTACGTACAGGTGCTTCAAAGACTACTGAAGCGTATTTCCTGGTGAGTCGCAATTTCGAGAGAAAGCAGCTTGTTTTTGTTGAACGACAATGCCCCTGCCCATCTCTCACTTGTTGTGAAGGCATTTCTGACCCCATCCTACTCTTCCGATCTAGCGCCAGTGTAGTTCATTCTTTTTCCAAGGTGAAAACTACCCTCAAAGGAAAGAGATTTCAGGATGTTAAGGGCACAAAGAAAAACGTAACCGCCAAACTGAACATCATCTTTTTGGACGCGTCAAAGAAGAAGTCCATGGCAATGGATCAGCTAATTTAGGACCAGTCAATCGAATGTCCACCTAATTTTGAAGGAATGCTTCTCAGAAAATACATTTTCACAGTTCGTATTTGGCACTGAATGATGATAATTCAGACCGATGAGCGGAATTTTGTGAATGGGTGTGGCTATGGTCCAGACAAAAAGTTTAGCAAGATTCCTTAGTCAGATGGAAGCAAATTTGAGCACAGTCGTATAATAAGTGTACTAGACTACTACTAATCCAAAGATAAATGATCAAAGATGTTAATATCCATCTGCTGTCATGTATAACCAAAGCCCTTCAAATGCCATGGATAACCAAAATTTATCCATGGGATTTGACGTGCATCAGCTACCGAAGATTATCCTTCTGATACGAGAAGGATTCAAGCTTGATTGGGAAGTTTGGTTGCAGAAAGTTAATGAATCATTATATTTCATATGAGAAGATCTTCTTG
Organism: Mastigoproctus giganteus; assembly: GCF_048544385.1. Taxonomy (NCBI): domain Eukaryota; kingdom Metazoa; phylum Arthropoda; class Arachnida; order Uropygi; family Thelyphonidae; genus Mastigoproctus; species Mastigoproctus giganteus. Next base: position 43,515,302 of record NC_143585.1, read on the forward strand.
AGATACTGTCCATCTCCTAGGCTTAGGGGAGGCTAACCGAACTGTACCCCTTAACTTAAAAGCCAATAATTCTTAGCAAGCACGAGAAGGATTCAAGCTTGATTGGGAAGTTTGGTTGCAGAAAGTTAATGAATCATTATATTTCATATGAGAAGATCTTCTTGAGATACTGTCCATCTCCTAGGCTTAGGGGAGGCTAACCGAACTGTACCCCTTAACTTAAAAGCCAATAATTCTTAGCAAGCACGATAAAAGTTTACCAAATAAGTATCAAATGAAGTAATGCTTGAGCATTATAAAATTTATGATAATTTATTGGAATCTACGAGAAACTCAACACTTTTAACAACAATTAAAGAATTAAACGCAAGGATTCGAGTATTGTACAGATTCTTTGTCATCAGAAAATCCTTTAAACAACAGAAATAGCAGATAAATCGTGAAATAATTGATAAAGACAATTCTTTGGATAACGGAACACGAAAAATTGATCTTTGAATCAACACAATAATGGATAGTTGTTTAAACAATTAAGAGGAACGAATTTTAGTCTAATTTATCCGCAAAATAAAATAAAAACATCACTCAAAACTTTTTTATATTGCTCAAAACGAAATTAAGGTTAAGAAGAGGAAAAACATTTAGCGCATTATTTATTAAATTATTAATCAGATAATCAATTAACCGATAATGGGGTAAATTAAAAGTTGCTCTAAATCACTTGTAACAGTAAACAGCAAGTGTAGAAACACATTTGGCTGAAGATAAAAAAAAAAAAATAAAATAAATAACCATCCAGAGGTTAATGACTTTGGTATTGGCCTCCTGACGAACACTTTACTGGCTTTCTCATTCGATCTTCTATTTATTGTGTGGCTCGTGTAATAAATGCTTTTCATGTACTTCATCAAGTTGAAAAAAAAAATGGATAAAATGACTAATACTTAATCCACCTTTAATACCGTAAGCTACCACATCTTCTGTTGAAGCGGCCAAAAAATCTATAAAAACCCTTTCACCTCAAACAAAAACTCCAACATATCGCACGAGGGGTAGTAATTTGGGAGTGACTTGTCCTTTAATTTTCTAGCGACTGATTACACTAAATATTCTTGTAAGCGACTTTTAAAAGAAGCGCTTCGGACGGACGCAAAGCAGGCGGCTTCATTTAACTGGCAAGCTAATGAGAAGAAGCTAATGAAAAAGGAAGCGATCAGCACATTTTTCTGTGGACGTAATCGCATCCTGAAAGTACTTGCATGTCCCGCAGGAGTAATTAAAGTGAAGGAAAAGAGGGAAAAATTAAAGAAAGAAGAAAGAGAGAGTTTTATAGGGTAATGGAGCTTTGATTCTCGATTACGGTAGGGACTGATGGAACTCCACCACTTCATTACTTCCGAGTTTTGTGTGCGTGTGTGTGCGTGTGTGTGTGTGTGTTAAGACTCGGGTGAGAAATCTGCAATTTCGCTTTCTCTTTTCCATTACCACTTTTTTTTTTTTATTAGCTCTCTCTTTCTCTCTAGCTCTTATGGACTCTTTGGCTTGGTGAATTTGTCACTTATTAGCTGTTAGAAAAAAATCTAAGTTCAAATCCCGTCAGCCACGTTTTTATTAATGGGATTTAAATAATTGCAGAATTTTTCAACACTTTTTATGAATTGTAAAATACACTAAGTGTTCACTTTATTAGCTTTCCTTGCCTTGCTGGATTGCCGTTTTGCTTTCATCGCAGTAGAGATTGATCTCTGCATAGATTTTACTAATGTTTATGCTCATTGGACTGCATCTTGTAGTTTCTATCAGAGCGAATGAAAACAGTTCGCAATTCCAGATGTTTAAATACACTTAAATACGTTCTAGCGTTCTGGCATTGATCCACCAGAATCATAGGATTCATGGACTCCCAGCAAAAGACGTCGCAAATCATCAAATTCTCCTCACCTCATAAAGGATCCATGAATATTGTTATCTCCTTACATTAACCCTACCATCACTATGAATGGGTGTAAAAGGCCTGAGTTCGAATCCCATCAATGATCGCCTGGAATTTTTATGGACTTTTCCAAAAAGTGGCTCAGTTAGTCGGTCTTAGGCAAGTTTTACATGGTTTTTCTTGTATTAAACTCCCGTATTTCGGCCAGCAAACATCAAATCGACCGAAGAATGCATGCATTTACAAACTCAATATACTGAAGTCTCATAACTTTAGTTACTTTGGTGATTAAAACACGCTTAACCTGACATAGCATTCCAGCTGACTGTCTCTGTGTTCGATGATTGAATTGACCTGTTATTTCCTTCACGGGAGTATGTGTGGTGGCCTTTACAATCCTTGTATTCTTCCTCTCTGTCCAGATATAAATTATTGCTTCTAGCTACAGTTTGTGCACACACTAGCTGTTTCTTGTTTTATTTACTATTACTTGCAAACCCTTATGTCTTTTGTGTTCCTACGGTAGTCCACATTCGAAAGGTGTGAGGTTATGATGATTGCCCATTGGGCATCTAGTGCTTTTTCCACTGTCTTTGCTGTCTACTTTGCTACCAACATTCACTTAGGATACAGTCAGAGTACCTCGTTACAACCATATTGCGTATGAGAAAATTTTGAGGAGCAAAATAATAAAGTGGGCACTAAATATTCACACAAAGAATTGTTCTCTAAGCTTGCACTCTAAGCTAAACCTTGCACTCTAAGCTCATCCAAGATAGTCAGTTCAAGTAAAACCATGTTGGAATATTCAGAATGATCTATCAAATATCGTTTCATTCAGGAACCACACTACTTTCTTATTTTCTCTTCTTCAGTCGTGTGGTCAATTGCTGTTAGCATTTCTGTGTCTACTCCTCCTTTACTTTTAGACGAGCTGTGGCCCTTGTAATATTTTAACCCAGTTTTCACTTCACTGGCGATTAGAAACTTATACGAGAAGGGTTCAAGAAAGATTGATGTTCACCCAGAGGTGGTTGTGATAGAGAGATGAATTTGTTTTTTGTTTTATACCTTGAAATTTCTAGAGAACAAATTTTGGTTTTGATCTGACAATTATATTTTTTTCTTTGCAGCGCTGAATGAAGTGGCGCGTCACAATGGATAAAGTGGAATACAGATCAGTGATTCGGTTCCTCTTTCTGCAAGGGAAACACGCAAAACAATCTATGAAGAAATGGTCGCTGTTTATGGAGAAGACTGCCCAAGTCGAGTGTTGTTCACATTGGTATAAAGAATTCAAATGTGGAAGAACCTTAGTGAACGTTGAAGAAATCCCAGGACGCTCAGCAACTGCTGTAACAGAAGAGAGTGTCGAAAAATATTGAGGCATTAATCCTGGAAGATCGCCGTATTAGCGTCAAAGAACTAACTGCAGAGCTCCAAATTAGCGTAGAGTATGTGGAGAATATCAATCGACAGTTGAGTATAAGTAAAGTATCTGCTAGATGGGTTCCCGGACTTCTGATGAAGGTTTCCTTCTTATGGTGGCAAGTGAGTTGTGGTTTGGAGGACAGTCAGAGGACTTGTACAAAACTGTCCTAGGAAGTAGAGGTGACAAAAATTTTGCCATCTCTCAATATAAATCTTTTTTGAACACCCTTCTTATATCGGTAACATTCATTGACAAATGATTCCACGTCTTATCTGATTAACACTATGCGTCATGAAAGGACATTATAGAAGACGAAGAAACATCCACAAAAATCAACAATATTTATTTAAGTTTTACCTTCCAATCATTAAATTTCCTTCACTCTAAAAAAATGGCTGTGAATAAAATTAACACCACAGAGAACGTAAAAACAAATAAACAAAGAGCCTTCTATCAAATATATTCAATTTTCACTCTCTATCTCGGCTAATAAATGTCAGCGTGTCATAAAATAATTAGCAGAAGAACTAATAAAATATGCAAAAGTAATTAGAAAGGAGCATGTTCATAGCCTACAACTAATTTTCAACCTTAGAAGTATTCGATTTTTCTTGCACACTGAGCGCTTTCTGGGCTATCATTACTTATTTTGTGCCAATGCTCAATTTTTACGTTGCCACTGTCACGGAGATAATTAGTATCTGCAATTAATTCCGGACTGCTTAATTACGAATTTAATAAACAACCTATCAAAAGCATCTCTATGTGATGCTCTTGACAAACGTTTTAGAGTAACTTTACTCTGACGAAAAGAAATTTTTAAATTAATATTTTAGATATGACTCGCGAAGACTTTTCTTCTCGTTCTATGAGAGGTTTGTTATAAAGTAGTAAACTCGACTACGTACTCTGTTTTAATGAAATCTGAAAAGATCTGAGAGGATTGTAGAAAAATCAAAAAAGAATTCCATAATTTATTTTAATTTTTTTGGTTGTTGACTATGGTAGGTATGTTTCTACAAGTCGAGACCGTTATGTTTTCAACCAATTTTTAATTTATTGTCACTTTGTTTGCTTATACAGAACAATTTACAATTAGACAGTTCAATTTACAAAAAGAATTATTGTAATTGAACTTTGAACTTTGAATTGAACTTATTGTAATCTCAAATTACAGCCCATATACGTCGAATTAATTCCATTAGGTGTCTAAAGCAGTATAAACTCCAGCTTTATTCTTCAATGAGGATATCTGTGGTCAGTAAAGGACTGCGAAGCCTAACTGGTCTTTTCAACATATCCCAAACATTCTCAATTGGTGGACCCAGGCCATCCCAATAGAACATACTCCACACCATGATACAGCCTCCAGCCTCTTGATTGGTGGGCATGAGACAGTCTGGACACGTGGACGATTTGCATATAAGGTGTGGTAATTGTAATTATGTTGGTTCAGGTGCGGATACTTTATTTAAGGTTAATGATCTTAAACAAGTTTGCTCGGGTATTAACATCAATAAAACTCCAGGTATTGATCTTGTTGAAAATAATGTAATACTCAAAATGGTTCAGGTCTATCCACATCTAATGTTGGAGATTTTTAATAAGTGTTATTTGGCTGGTAGCTTTCCTGGATATTGGAAGGTTGCCTTGCTAAAGTTGACACCTAAACCTGACAAAGATTTGTCAGAACCTAGAGCATACAGGCCTATTTCTTTACTTCCAAATATGTCTAAGATTTTTGAAAGATTGTTACTCCTCAGATTAAATGATTGGTTTATTAAGTGTAATTATACACTACCGTATCAATATGGTTTTAAACGAAAATGTTCCGCTGAAGATGCCCTAAAGGACCTTGTAGATTATGTTGGCTCTTCAAATAGTAAATATGTATTGGTTATTTATATAGACTTTGAAGGTGCTTTTGATAATGTCTAGCATGAAAGTATACTTTATTCTTTGCGCTCGTTGAACGGTCCTCAATTGTTATATAAATGTTTGTCAAATTATTTGCATGACAGGAAGATTTTGGTAAGATCTCAGCATTTGGTGTACTTGAAGAATATTTCCAGAGGTTTTCCCCAGGGATCTGTTTTGGGGCCAACTTTCTGGAACATAGTATTGAATTTATGGTTTGGTGCTGGGTTTTAATGGCATGTCAAGACGGAATTTAGAGATTAAGGCAGCTACTGTAATGGATAATCTGGTATGTTGGGCATCAGATCATAAGTTAAAGATATCTATTAGTAAAACTGTAATGATGTTATGTAAAGGCAGATTAGATGTGGGAAGGTCTCCGAGGGTATTAATTGAAGGGAAACAAATTCCCATGGTTAAGACAACAAAACATCTAGGGATATTAATTGACAGTAAGTTGACGTTTATGCAGCATTTACTGTAAGGCAGTATCACGCTAATGTTTGTTACCCGTTTGTTTTTTCCAGATGTTAACTTTGTCTGTGATAAGAAAAAAAAAAAAAAACAGCTGGTTGTTTCCAGAAATGGAAACCTCTTATTTTATGACAGGACATGGATCTTTTAATTATAAGCTGGATTATTCTGGGTTAAAACCTGACCCGTTTTGCTATTGTACGTGTGTTTAAACCTGGGATCATGTACTTTATCATTGAATTATTTATGAGCAGTACAGAGAAAATTTAAGAAATAGTATTGTCGAGTTAGGTCCTGGAAATGAAAAGTTATACCTTGCAAGATGCTCGCCCTTGTGCTATAGCGAGCATCGGGTGGAATTTGTCCATTGGGGGCTGCCACCTGATGGCAGAGAGGCCTGGTAAATACATATTTACACTTCAGGCCGATGTGATTAAGGGTTTTTTTTTTCTCTACATGATAATTGGTGGAGATAGACGAATACCCCCGGTGCCACTGTGAAACAGGTATATATATATATATATACACGTGGACGAGTACCCAGAATCATCTCTGCAGATTCTTTTGAGTAGCCAAGTAGCTAGACACCGCAGCAGAACACACACACAAACCTACATTACTCACATAGCTGACCCTTTTGCAGTAGTACTGTTATTCACAGAAAAAATGAGGAGGAGTTGAACTGACGTTCTACGACCTGTACTTTCCAAAAACACATGTCCAAATGGCTTCATGAGGTTCATGCAGCACTTTCACCTACCGTTAGGAAAACAAGTGTAAATCGAGACTCGTCAGACCACATGATCTTTTGCCACTGGTTGACAGTCCAGTCTTGACGTTGGCTACACCACTCCAGTCGAATAGTTAGATTTTTTTTTACAGAACTAAGTGGCTTTCGTATAGGCACACGACTATCAAATCCTAGATTCTTCAACTACCGTATAGTTTCAGTTGGAAGTGGAAACTTCTTTCCTAAAGTGAATTTTTTGGTCATTTTCTGCTTGTCTCTCCACTTTCACTAGACTTTCTATTCTGATGCGCAATTTACTTTAAATTCTCTCGCTATCATTCTTGGAGAACATACATTGTGCTGCATTTTCCTTTCATCTTCCACTCTTTATATGCTGTCCATTTCCCAGTGGACAGCATATAAAGAGTGGAAGATTTATTTGGGAAGATAGGAAGTCTTCCTAAATAAATTTATGAAATAAAATAAGAATTTATTTTATTTCATAAATTTCGTAAAAGGCGCATTTGCATTTTTTTAAAATTAAATGTTTTTTCTTTTTCTGTGATTATAGTTATCTTTTTAGCAATTAATTACCAAGATTACAACTTTATAGGAAACTTAATAAAACTCTATAGTTTTACATTCTGTAAATTCAGCAGTCCAGTTTAATTGCAACCGTATAATATTTATTACTCTTCTCCCTTATACTATTTTTAAATATCCTTTCTCTATATATGTATTTCTCTTCACAAACGACTCCATGTGAGTCGTTTGTGAAGGAAATTGTGACAAGAGACAGTCGTTCGATCTTCATAATGATGGCTGATGAGTTGGATATGAATAAGGAGACGATTCCTCAATTCTTCTTGAACATTTAGTGAAAAGGAAGATCTGTGCCGCGCATCCTCACGGATGAGCAAAAGCAATGAAGAGTGTCATCATGCGAAGACTTCATCTAGACAATCCTAATTTCTTCGACTATATTGTCACTGGAGGTGAGTGTTAGGTGTTTTAGTACGAACAAGAGACGAAGCGTCAGAGCATGCAATCGACTTCAAGATCATTATGCAGGCAGGCACAAAATGTTTCTTTTACAGAAGTCCAGGATCAAGACAACCTGATCATGCTTTTCGACAATGGCGCGTTCTACATAGAGATGCTTCAAGGACGAAGCGCATTCTTCGAGTGAGACCACAGTTTTGAGAGAAGGACAATTGCATGACAATGCCCCTGGCCATTAAATAGTTATTGCGAAGATATTTCTGACAAAACATGGCATTGATCAAGCTTCCACAAGAGATTTCAGAATGTTGAGGACCTAAAGAAAAAATTAACCACCGAACTTAAGACCATCTCTTTGGAAGCCTTTGCTGACTCTTCAGAACCTCTATGATGGTACCTAAGATTAACTCTAATATGGGTATATTTTGTATTATTTATTAAAAACGTATTTTGTCCACAAGATGGTGCATATGATGCTTTAGTTTCTTTTCGTCGGTAGTGTGTGAAGTGAAAAAATAAATTGTTAACATTTTGTAAATTTTAACAAAATTTCATTTTGTAAATTTGCTTCTTCAGCAATTTCAATAATTACTAACACTCGGTGATTAATTCCTAAAACGTTCAGCGACCTCTGGTAGAGACGTATGACGGATCCTTTCTTAGTAACCAGATATTGTCATGCTGAATGATATAAAACTTCCTTTCAAAGATGCCTTGAGTCCCACTATTGTTGTAGCTCATTGTTGTTCATTTTCTAAGGCTTTTGTTAGAAATTCTGCAAGCATGCGGAAATCTAAAACTGTTTTCAAAAAAACAATTGTGCACTAATTTCTCTACATAATGCAATATTAATATAAAGAGAGGTATTTTCTAAAATGTTAAATTTCTTTTGCGACAAACACGCCTTGCTTGTACAAAGCATTTATCAAGTTGACGTTTCTTATTCGCATCGCAAATAATAAATCCTTGCAGACTCTAAATAAATAATGTAAATGATCTTCGATTCATAACATAAAAGCATTATTGTATCTCGCCTCATAAATCAAAGAATAATGTTCGCTATTTTCTAAGTTTAAAGATGAAACAGTTATTAATGAGGATTATTTCCATAACAATGAATTTCATATCGTAGTTAGTAGCTACATGTTCGAACAAAAAAAGAGGAGATTGCTTTGGGTGAAAAGAAAGAAGGAAAAAGTACAATGTGATAGCGAAGTTTACAATAGTTAAGATTGAGCATTCACAGAAAAATCTCAAAAGTATTTTGGTAGAAAGGCTTAAGTATTATGATGGATGTTCACCAAATTATGTATGGTTGGGAAAGTTTCCAATAAGACGACTTATTTCTGAGTGCGATATTCCATTCACTGGGCTTAGGCATCAGATACAATTCAAGTTGGGGGATTATCATATTAAAGCTTATCTTTGTTTTTTTTCCCTCTGAATTGTTTTTTTTTCTTTTGATTATATCAAATCACACTACCTAGATTGATGCTACATTCCTTAATACAAAATGACATCGCTATAATTATGTTTAAAAAATTATGAGACATTTATAAGGATTGAGAAGGGAAAATTATTTTCTTGTACACGTTTATTCTGGAGAATGAAAACTTTCTTAATTCTATCAGAAAACAAATTAACCATCTTCACTATCCTTATACTTGTATTCCCGAATTGCATCTTTTAAGTGGATCAAAGATGTGAAAATCAGAAGTTGTAAGATCAGGGCTGTATAGTAAAAACGGTTTCTAATTTTAACTGCTGAATATATTCCAGATTGGTCTAGCTACATGGAGGCTCAATGAAGTTTTTCGAAAAGTCGTCGTTGTAAAGATATCAGACTGATGTGTCAATCCTTCTAAATGAGTCCATTTAGAAACATGAATATTTCATGCTTTTTGTGCATGTATTTTAATTAATAGCACTCCATACCATACAAAGCTAGATGGTTGTTGTAGGGTTTCAGGCATCTTATATAACATTGCATAAGTCCACTCCATTTATGACTACTCTCTGTATTCTGTCTTTTAGCTAACTCTTGATCCTAGAACGGGTCTTACTGGCAATCCCAATTTGCTCCAGTTAATATAATAGCCTTTCATGGATAACCAGGCCAAAAATTTTATTGTAGTGAAGATGAACAATATAAGAATTGTCAAAATAAATTTGGTTGGTCAGGCAAGACTCGCCTTTCCCGAACCGATGTTGTGATCCATTAAGGATACCATTCCTATCGGGATGGCCAGATGTTGTACCCTTAACTGCAGGCTCGACGATCTTTTTTATAATTAAAATCAAACTCTGTGTTCTCTAGTTATACATTAAACTTTTTGCACCTCCTTTGTTTATTGGGGAGACAGCGTTTCTCCAGTCTAGGGGGATTGCTGCAGAGTGAAATGATGATCTCTTTAACAACCCCAATGAGATGACGCATGACACTTAGCATTTTTACTATAACAGAATGTACACCATTCACTCCCAAGGTCTTACCTCTTTCAATAGTCCATTAGGAAAATTTCAATAGTTTTCCCAATGGACTTTTCTCCGCTATATATCCCTTAATTTACTGCAGTTTGACTCCTTGCCACTGTTCACTCGTATTTCGGTCTTTCAACTGTAAAGATCATTTCAAAGTACCTATTAAACTCATCTGCCACTTCTACTGGGCAGTCTATGACTCTTCCGATCCGGTCAGGTAAGAACTAAAGGCCAATCTCATTCAATCTTTTCCTTTTTTTGTATTCACCAGCGAAAATAACTTCTCATCTCAATTTTTAGCTCTCCTTGGTAGCTTTTTCTCACTCTCAGCTTTCGCCTGTGCCACCCCACCTATGGTTTTATTACACATACGAGGAGTGATCATTTAATTCGCGGACTGGTGCAAGATTTTATGTTTACCGCACGAACTCTCCATAACTACCGCTAGAGGCGCTGTCCCTGATCGCTACTGAGCAGACTCTGTGTGTGCGCATGCCAGTACTTGTCCAGCTAGTGTTGCGTGAAGGGAGTTTTTTTTAGCCGTGTCACTAATGATGGTTCTGAAGCAAGTACCATATCGGACAAACAGATTGAACAGCGATATGTGATTCGTTATTGCGTCAGACGGGGCTTAAATGCATTGGAAACAGTTAAAGAGATGAATGGAGGGTATGGTAATGAGTGTTTTGGTACGACAGCCATATTCCGGTGTGAAGTGGTTTCTCCATCAAGACAATGCCAGGCCCCATACAGCTAATGCTGTGCAGGCAGTGATCACTGCCATGGATGCCGAGGTTCTGCCACATCCCCTTTATTCACCGGACTTATCACCGTGTGATTTCTTCCTGTTTCCACGTCTGAAGGAAGCTCTGAAAGGCTAGCGTTTCGTGGCCCACACAACGATGCTCGCAGAGCCATAACGGAAACGCTTTGCAGGCTTTAAAAAATGGGTTGCAAGTAGCATATAATGCTTGGGTACGACGGTAGCGAAAGTGTGTAAAGTTTAAGGGAGAGTATTTCGGAAAGGAAAAATCCACAGATGATTCAGATGATGACAATTAAAGTAAGATCTTGCACCAGTCCGCGAATTTAATGATCACCTCTCGTAATACTCATATAAATTGGCATCTCTCAGTATTCTTAACTGTTCCATGCTTTTTAATTTTCTTCAATTAAGTTCATAACCTCTCTGGTCTGGTCATCCACTTGAGCATCTCACTTTTTCGAAATTTCTCCAGCGGAATATTTAACAACAATGGAACAAATTATTAGTAGCTTCCAGAATAAATCTCTTAAATACTTCCTATAATGAATTCGTATTTTTTTTTTTTTTTTGGCTTTTTATAGTCGCCTAATCACATATTTTTTTCAGAGAGGGGTTTTCCACCAATGATTCTCAATATTTCTTTCTGTGCATAAGGTAATTACAGGTCGTACAGAAGTACTCACAAGGAGGATGCAAATGGATAATTTTGGCTCGTGTTACTAGCCTGCATCAGTGCATGACTCCCTTAACCTCCCAAAATCTGATACTGCACTAACTGTATGGTATTTTTACTTTAAGACTTAGGTTAAAATGCTGTCTGGCACACGTTTATGTAGTTGAAAAGGGTTAAAGAAATTTAATTGCTTATTAACAAAACAATTCTTTGAGTTAAACCCAAACAAAAAGCTGATTAGAGACATGGTCGTAAACAAAATTTAAACTCATAATAAATCGAAGTAACTATTAAGCTTTCTTTTTCATATTTTAATAAATTAGCAGGAAAACAAAATGATGGGAATTGTAAAACTAGAGGGATTTAAAATACACTCTTAACATTTTTTTCTAGCAAACCCAAGGGGTTCAGAAACCACCGTTTGGGAATTGTGTACCACATTGTTTAATCAAAGTATGAGGCAATTAGCATATGCATAACGGGTGCCTGTATCTGTTAAAACTGAAAATTCCTGTTATTTTAAAACTCACCTTCCTTTCTTTATATAAAACCGCATTTAATAAAAGCAAAAACTGTGTTGCCTTTTTATCTGAAATCATTCATATGACTTAAGGACCTGCAAAATCTTTCAAAATTTATTAAGAAAAAGAAACAACTCACAAAAGAGCCCATTATAGAGGTGGTGTCATATTTTATACTACTTTGACATCACGTGCGTATTAGCCATTAATAACGCGCGCCTGGCGTCTTAATATATCTTTCAACGTTTATCAAAAGTTCGTGCATAAAGAAAATATATTCTTATTCCTAACCGCTACTTTGCTATACCTTTTTCTTCTGGTAGAAGCTACTTTCTTGGCAATAACGTACAGGCATCTAGCGTTATTGGCTTTCCTAATATTCATTTTAATACCACGTAGCAACACTTAAAGACTAACGCATTTATAACATCCAAAATTTCTATTGATCTTCCATTTGGTGTTTTCTTTCTAATACTTAATATCGTTGCATTTCCTAGGATTCATCAATTGTCAAGCATAAATGGTCTTGTGTCATAATTCTGACTTTTCTCCAATGTAAACGTGCCTGTTTCATTTTAGGAATCTATAGATCTTAAGGTTTATGGAAATACAGTGGATAGCTAAAGATTTCCTAAAAATCTCATTTGTCGTATCGGACAGGTGCCTTAATCTGTATGGAAATTACTCCTTTTACATTTTGTCCTGTTGGGTTATTGATGCGGAAGACTGACCCCGGCTTAGTAAAATAATTATCCGAAACCACCAACTTCCGGTGGAAAAACCTGGACTATGATGAAACATATCAGCTAAGCCTAATAAATATGCATCAGCTAAAGTTGTAAGTAGAAGATAAGAGGTAGCGAAACATTAGAAAAATTATTGAAAAATCTGAGGAGATAATTCTTGGACAACCAAAGATTACGTGAAAGTTTATGATGGAAGAAATTAGAGAGGCGACTAGATGATTTAGATGAGAAATTTGTGGATGCGGAAAATTGAATAGATAGGCTCAATCTTATCGACAAATAGGAATTTTATAAATATATTCCCAAGTGGATTCATATATTATATATATATACTAGGGACAAAATATTAGAAACCTTCTCCTATTATTATATACTTGAAAAAGAAATACGTACGAATGAGCCAGAACCAACTTTTATGTTAACCTCGGCTTGAGAAACTTCTGTGGACTTGTTTATAATCCCTTACATTTGTAATTCCACACTGCCTTTCTTATAATGATCAAGTCTTTTGTAAAAATGTTCTTTTTAAATTCCTTCATCTGTCTATCCGCGTGAATAATATATACGTATAATTCCACAAAATTAACCTAATTAGAAATTTAGTTTTTCGCCGGTGTCCTCTACGTCTTTTGTTCTTTTATTCTGAAGGCTTTCTTTTCTTTCTTTTTCAAAATACTTAAAATTCTTTTTTTGACCAAACTTTTCTTAGTTGTGGAGAGGAATGCCATCTTGCCAGGTATTCTCGCGGAGAATTTTCTACCTTTCTTCATCTCCCGTCGTGATGTCGACACCCCTTAAAACAAAATAAGAAAAAAAAATCACAACGCGAGTTGGTAGAAAGGAATTTGCATAAATGTCATTTGAAAGGGTGGCTTCAGAGGTGTTACCTTTTTGATTAGCGAACGCACGAAGCAGAAGATTTCCACGTGATGAAATTTCTTCACAAGAACCAGAAATTGTGGACGGATCTACATTTGTTGAATAGTTTCTCAGCCAACAAGCGATTAACAACAAAGAGAAAAAAAAAAGATACCAAACAAACATCTAATCCTTGTTGGTAAACGAAATACTACTTATAGTTTTTATGTCTTCGGTTTCTACCAGCTTAATCATCCCTTAAGAAAATATAGGTACTCAAACTTTTTCTAACTATTCGAAACATTCTTGTTTCCTCAATAAATTAACAAGAGTTGAAAATAGTATAATTATCTTTTCCTATTTGAAATTATTTAAAATTACCATTATATTGTTTCTTAAATGTTATTCACCATAAATACTGAGAACACCGTGAACGTTTCCCAGCACTCTTCGACAATTACGCTGAACTTAAATCGATTAAGTTGTAGAAACATTGTTGTACAGTCGCCATTTTGATTTGCAGCCGACAGTGGCGCCGCCTGACATTTCTGCATACAATACAATATAATAATAATAAAAAAAAAAAACAATTCGAATTAATATTTATTCTTTACTTTATAATATTAATTTTTAGTTTTATTTCATTTACTGGCATCCAATTAATAGATAAATGCCGATAATGGCTAAAAACAATCGTTAATAGATAAATAACAGATAAATTTAAATAAATGAATACATAAATGGGAACTAATTAATAGATAATTGAATTAGGACATACTGTCTATGTGTGTCTCTTTGGTATTGTACCGACTGGTAAAATTTCCTCAGCGTATTGAACAGTGCGGCATAATATGGGATCAGCATCTTCTGCATTTTTTTTTAAATCTCTTTTATTAACTTCAGAAGTTGTCTTTTTTCCTTCGACATTTCTGAACACGAAAATCAATATGGAAGATCCATAGAAGACACAACATGCGGAGAATCACCGTTGTAAAATCTCGCTGTCAAGATGCTTGATCATCAATCACTGGCAGACACATCGCAAACATAGAACGTTTTCTATATTCTGACCCTCTGTCTCTTTATTTTCAATATGTCAACATTTGTTTGAAGTAAAACACTTTGAAATATGATATTTTGATGGGGTTGTGGTTCGGATGGAATATCGGTAAGTACCTGCCGTTTACTAGTAATACTGGATGCTTCTTGAAAGTAATAATAATAATCAGACTGGAATAGAAGGAAGTTTGCAGCCTCTATAGCTGCAAATATAACTTTTATTCCTATGAATTCTATATGTATCTCAACCTGAGATTTGAAAAGATTGTTTATTTAAGAATTTAAAAAAATAAAATTGTTTCCCTGTTTATTTTCCTATCAATGTTTGCATTCAGATATTTCGAAATGATTAAATAGAAGGAAAAATATAGAGGCACTCGTTCTCAAAAAAAAAAAAAAAATTATATCAAATATTTCTCTTTAATACTCTATGTAAGTGTTGGAAATGAGGCTTCGTGTACCATGAGGTAAGAAGCATTAATCTTAGACTATTTGAATAAGAATAATAAGGGACGCGATTAGCACAGTGGTTACGACGTCGGACCATCAATATCGCGGCCCGGGTTCAAATCCTATTGCGAAAAAAAAAATAGTCACGAAAGTCACATGATCGGAGTTACCTCACCAAGGTCAAAGTTGGGGCTGAGGCAGAGAGTGGTACCATTTAGTGTCGCTCCCATAACTAACAAAAATGCACTGGATGCAGAAGCCAAAGCTAAAACAGGTCAACCTCCATTGTAGGATGAAGATGACAAGTAGAAATATTGACCATACTGCATTGAGTGTGGCGTAAGATAAAGTCACTCGCCCTCAAGCCTTATTCAACTGAAGATCTTACTGCAACTGAAGGACAAGAACAACCAGCCCGACCAAGTGCTACCTGCGCATCTGCGCTAGTGACCAACCAAGAGGAAAGAAAAAGCCAACACATGAAGTGGAGCATCGAAATGAATAAATACGAAAAGACATGGCAATGTGCAGGACGGAAAGACTACACACTAAGTGGTTGGAATGATTCCCAATTGTTCAGGTCACCGAACAGCGAATAGCAGGACAGAGACAGACAGTGGTCAAGAAGGCACTGACAGTCAATAAAGAAGTAGAGAGGGGTTTGACTGACCTCACTGAACAAGAGAAGAAGGTGATGAAGAACCTGCGGGATTATTTCCAGGAAAACACACTACCACTCTATCAAGCCATAAGAAAGTTAGACAAACGGCACATAACACTCAGCCTCGACTTGGAGACTACAGGCAGTAGAAACAAAGACAGAAAAACCGACATTCCATGGCAGACGCTACAATGACTTCCATCAAGACTACATAGATAAGATCGCTTCCAACGCTTGGCTCACGAATGGGAGGCTCTTTCTCGGACCGAAGAGTTCAAGTTCGCTGTCATAGACCAGGTAATCAATATCAGGAACTACAGGAAATGTATCGCCAAGAACCCAGAAATAAAAGATGACACATGTCAACAATGCCATCTAGCCCCAGAAACAGTCAAGCACATCACTGCAGGACAGGATGCAGTATGATCACCGAGACGGAGTGTGTTCCATCTCAACGTGATCACAGAGACGGAATATACTCACAGACACGGCCAGTTGACCAGGATAATACATCAGAAACGCGAACAAATACCAGCTGGTCAAAGAACGTTTACTGCATTACAAGTATGAGACTCAGGTTATACTAGAGATCGATGCTCACAGACTATAAAGGGACGGTGCTATCATTACGTATAAGACGATCCCTCACAACAGACTACACCCTCATTGACAAGAAGGAAA
The DNA here is from genome assembly GCF_048544385.1 of Mastigoproctus giganteus. NCBI lineage: Eukaryota > Metazoa > Arthropoda > Arachnida > Uropygi > Thelyphonidae > Mastigoproctus > Mastigoproctus giganteus. The sequence continues at coordinate 43,531,686 of NC_143585.1, forward strand.
TGGCTATCTACCTGATCGACAAAGCAGTGCCGAACACCAGAAACTTCCAGAAAATATATGAGGAAAGGATCAGGAAGTACTCCGACCTAAGACAGAAAGTCAAAGATATTATTATTATTATTATTAAAATCAGTTTATTTCCCAAGGAACCTTGGGTCACCCCGGGATGGGCTCTGTGCCAGAAGGGTGTGAATATTTACAGACTAAGGTGCGAGGAACACATGTACAATAAACAAGAGTACATGCGTACTCGACCCGAGAAATTTACAGGATTAAATATACAATTGCATGGAGACAAAACAAAGTCTTTGTCAAATACAAATAAGCAAGTATAAAAAAATTTAAAAAAGCAGTCAGTCATGTCCAGGAGCAGGTAAAAATCATAGATTCATTATCTGCTAGCAGTTCTTGAGGATTTCCTTCCTGTAGAGCTTGTCTTCACAGAACCTATCAGGGTGGATCCTAAATTTATTGAAGATTCGAAGACAATTGGCTGGAAACATGTTCCTCAGGGAATCAATGCTTGATAGCGTAAGACGCAGAGGGAGTCGGGTGCTTCCCTCTTGCCCTCTTCGGGCTAAAGATTAATGTGGTTACCGATGGAGCATCAATTCGCCCCGTTATTAGCTGTGCAAGCGTGAGGACATTTCTTGTCATGATGATATGTCTCCAGAGAGTGGTGCCCAGATTTGCTTGTAGGATCGATCTGGAGATAGTTAGGGGGTGGCCTACAACCCTGTTCATCCATCTAAGCAACCAGTACTCTAAACTGAGATACTTGTGAAGGTATGAGGCAGGGTCAGATGACCAAATTTCTGATGCATAGAGAGGGGTCGGCGTAATATACCTCAGGATGTGCCGAACAAGCAGCGTCGTTGGCTGATGCACACCAACGACCTCCTGACGCACTGCCCAAAGAACCGCCGTACGTCTGCTGCTGGTGCCCTTTTTGCACCGGCTTCCCATATGGAACAAGTAATGATCATCCCGATCATCCTGTCAACCACTGGCATGGTGCCATAGAGCCTCCATAAGAACCTAGCAACCTAGGTATCCCAGAGAAAAATGCATTTACATGCAGTTCCATGTAAATGCCTATCCATCATGCAAAAATTGTATGTGATGGTTCGAAAACATTCCGAAGTTTCCAGCATAATGGAATTCTTGAGAATGTCGCCTAATTCTCCAGATCATTGATAGGATTCGTAACCGGGCTTTTTAGAAACAAACTGCTTCACAAAATTAAGAGGACACGTAGAAAACGTGGTGTAACTCGTGCAGCTTAGGATGAAGCGGGACCAAATTTGGTGTGGTGGTATACCATAGAATAACGATGAAATAAGGAGACAGCAGGAAACTTTTGATAAGGGTCATTTATAAGGGTTTTGTAAGAATTACCAAAAAGGTCACATTGCAGAAGTCGTTACAAGATGCTCGAAAATATGGTCACATGACAGCTGTACGGCATATTATCCCTTCTAACAGCTAGATAGACAGCAGTGAACCATGCACATTATAAAGGTATCTATAATATTCTGTGGCAACAAATTCCATTCTCCCACCAGCGCATACCTTAGTTCACCATGTGACCGAGGAGTTGGCTGTCGGCGTGCAATGCGACACCCAAGGGTATCCCACACATGTTCGATTGGTTAAGTCTGATGATCGTGCTCGCTACGGCAGTCTTTGGATATCTTCAGTTTCAAGATATTCCTCCACCACTTGAGCTCTATGTGCAGTGCGTTGTCGTGTATGGAAAGAAAATCTGGGTCAACTGCACCCCTAAAAGGTGGCACATTGGGTTCGAGGATCTGTTTTCGGTACCTCTGCGCACTTACGGTATCCATATCAAAAACATGAAGAGGGATGCCGCCGTTCATCATTATTCTACCCCAAACGAGGGCACCGTCATTGTCCCTTTCTGTGATGTTGGAAGGATGGTACCGCATTCGTCATTGTCTCTAGATGAAATAAGACTAGAATCTGTTTGTAGGCTGAAATGGGACTGGTCAGAAAACAGAATTGGATCCCATTTTTCAGGGCTCGAAGTCACATGTTCATGGCACTAGTTTAGACGAGCTCTGCAGTGGTTTTGGGTTAATGGGACACAAACCACTGGCTTCATGTGTTGAGTCCGCTTGAATTGAGCCTTTTTAAGGCAGTCTGGGTGGAAATATTTTCATCTGTGGCCGCAGAAACCTCAAGAGACAGTTGATGACAGGACATCGTACGGTTCCTTTTTGCTGTTAGAGTTAGATAGCGGTCTTTTCTGGTTGATGTAATAACGCGAAACTTTAAACTTGAATCCATACATCATAAACATGGAGATCTCGAAACACTTCCTGAACGATGCAATTTAAAGCGGATTGGACATGATTACGCTTGAACTGTATTAAACACTTATACACTTGTCAATCAACCTTGTAGACGTGATGGCCTTGGGAGTGGTACCTGACATCGAAATATTAGTTTTATACATAAATTACTTGTTGTGTTATTTGGTTTATCCTCATACAAACAAGAGTTTTCTCTTTCTTTTTCGGAAGTTATTGTATAAAAAGCAATGTGTACTTTGGCTTAATTTGTTTTTTGGAGTAGTCTTTGCACAATGATTATAATCAGTCTTGCCCACAGTGGGTAAAAAGACCAGGGGTCTGAATTCCGTCAATGACGTGAGAAACCTTTATGGATTTTTTTCACTCCATGGCTGAGTTAGTTGGTCTTAGGCGTGGATAGCAAGGTTTCTTTCCCCGGAAACCTTTGCTGGTTTATAGTCCAATAAAAACAGGAAATGAGTGGCAGGAACGCCTGCTACTCATTTATCTGTTTATCTTTGAAGAAGTAAGTGTGTAATCTGGTCCGAAACGTTTCTCTCTTTTTATATCGAACTTCTGGAAAATATGTTTTCAAAATATTAGGTTTAATAGATGGTACAGGATACTAAAAGTTTCCAAATAAAAATGTGTCATTTTGTACGAATTTCTCTGTGGAATAAAGAAATGGTTGTTTTCATATTATTGAAAGCAAAGTTGGATGCAAAGTACTTGTAAAAAGAATATAATCGGATATAAGAGGTCGGATTACTTCGTCGATGATGGCTGTGATCGTATCATAATTCTTTCCTTTGCCGGATAGTGATGGATTTTATAGTGAATTAACTTCCCAGGAGAAATCAAGCCCCACACAACTATTTAAGATCATTTCTTTCTACTCTGGATAGACCACCGCAAAGTCAAAGTCTTAGAAAAGATTACGACATCAGTGAAGAGAGAAAGTAACAAAGTTGGTCAGATATAATGGACACAATTTACGTAGATTTTATATGAAATTTGTGCGCCTCAAGTAAAGTTTGATCATAAAAATTGTCTCCGTTTCCGCTAAACTTGATTAAACGAAGTGAAATGAGTCAACAGGGAGTGGAGGCCTTCATTGAATGAACATTAAGAAAAACATCACGCATCTAGCCTCGCTCAGATAATGTGCACATACAACGTCAGGGCATGGGAGGTAAACGAAGCTTTTGATACCGGTTTTAGCTCTCTAGATAAACTCTACTTGTGCCGGTACGCTTCTGCTGAGCAATAGACGAACGCACGTGACTTTGTAGCTTCATCTACGAAGGGCTCTTGTGAGAAGTTATTTGATAGGCTTAATCAAACTTGTTCCGAGGAATAATACTTTTTTTTTTTAAACCGATAAAGAAAATTTTCTTACATATTGGGTTTTTTACGAGCGAAAGACGATAATGGTACACTTGAGTGTCAAAAGTAATATAGGAGCCTGAAGAACAGAAGGAAATTAATTAACCACTCTTTCTATGAGTGCGTTACAGTTCGTGTAATACACTGGCCTCTCACAATATTAGACTACAGTTAAAAGAGAAAGTTGGAACTCAGATAAAGCTGCTGGAACTTTATCTGAGCCCGACGTACTCTTCCGCTAGAAAAAGAAAGCCCAATTGGCAAAAGATTCGTCTCGATATTAGCCTAAAGCAAACTCAAGTTTTCTAAGATTTCTTTTGTTTCATTTTCTTGAATTAATTACAAATTTTACAATCATTTTGTTTTGAACAGTCCCGTATTTTGATAGGCAGTCTAGATAAATTTTTACACCTCCAAATAAAGTTCTGCTCTTCTGTGTGCTTAGTAATTTCTAGAGAACCACTTTCTTTCTTGTCTTATGAATTGTAATTTCAAGATACTGAATGTATGTTAATCCAGCTGAGTAGCTCATGCATTCTAGGATCGATTTTAAAGGCAGATAAACACCAGCTGTTTGTACGAAGGTATTCATTGCTAAATATATACGATGTTTATTTGCTTTAACAAATAAACATCACCTGTTTGTATCCGGCTGTCCATCACAGTGCTTGTTAGCACAGGCTGCTGATTCTAATGCATGGTTTAGTAGATGCTATGATAAACGGATAAAGATAGATCCTTATATGTTTAGATTCGTCTCATCTTCAGGGAATAGTCAGTTATAATAACTTGTAAAAGAATCCGAGAGAACTGCATTTCATCTTTGTGAATTTAAGTCCGATGTTGGTTATTAATAACAGATTAAAGTGAATCCCTACTAAGACAATATATGGGATTTAAGGAAAAAGTTTCTCCTTCACACTTATTAGTTTAGACAGAAATTAACATATTTTAGAGAAAATTTTCATTGGTTTTAAGGAGAAATTAGGGAACTTAGATAATTTGGGATATAAGCAATTGTTCGCCTTATATTAATAACGCTGTAATCATTCCATTCGTGTAATAAATGGAATTCTACTTTTAAATCATCTTAGATGGTACAAACAACATTACCACTCAGAAATTCTCTGTTGGTTGAAACTGACGATGGTGGGCAATTAGATTTAAAACTCTCTGGAAAGGAGACCGTATTCAAAGTTGTAGTCAGTGATGAGTGACTGCAATAGCAGACACTGGAAACTTCCTAATCTACCTGTTCGCAATAATTTGGTAGTTAATTTAATCTTCTAAATTGTGCCCATCCATTCCAAGTGGTCTCTTTGAAAGCATTCCAGTTAAAGGGGGGATGGAATGAACGTTGGCTATGACTTGTCATGGCGCTATTTCTAATAATATTTTATTTCATTTGAATCTTAAACGGTTAATTATAATTTCCTCATCTTAAATAATTTTCTTACGAAAGCGTGCCTGGACAGTTGAAAAGATGGAGGGAAAGCATTTATTACTGATATTATTGGTTCGTTTACTGAGACAAGCTGCTCATTTGCTATGATAAAATTCAGCCCAAATTGTGGAGCTTATTGATTTTCCCTTCCTTTTCTAACAACTACGTATCGTATAAATTAAGTCTGTGGTGTTTTCGTGTTAGAACATTTACTGTTAGAGAAGACACGCAACATCAATTAAAGATACGAATAAAGTCACTTACTGCATTAAGAATCTGCGTACATCACATTACCTTTAACAAAAGCTTCTCCGTGTCCAAAATAACGAGGGTCAGACTTTATAATAAGCTACTCACGCAAGACAGGCTCGTGGACGGTATTATTTTTGGGTCATTCTCAAGTTCACAAAAGTGCATGGTTAACTGCTTGACACAGAGCAGAAACTTGTATTGAAATATTATAATGAGATGTACGGCCCTCAAATCAAAACAAGTATACTCCATGCTTGTTAAAATAGAACGAAAATCTCACATTTAGATTTCCCTACTAGAGTGGCAACTAAGAACCGTGGTGTAATTTTGAATATACATTGAATATCAAATGAAGGGTGGAGTGTTTCGTATCAAACAGTAATAGTTTTAGCATAAATGATCTTGTCTGAATTCGTCTTTTGTCAGCCATCCATCTACAACATGGCGTCCAGAAGTTGCTTACCAGTTTGGTATTAATATAACTTTTTAAATTTTTAATAAAAATAAATACTACCAAAATTTTTCTTCCAACTCGTCAAATTGTGGTTTGTTAAGAAACATATCTTTTTTTTTAATCCACGAAGTACAACATTATTTACTTCGGAAAATATCTCTTAAAATCCCCATCGTTTCTCTTACTGTGTGGACGGTGGGGATTTTAAGAGTGGAGGACGGTGATTATACCAATTGTGCTATCCACGAAGGCCCCAATTTTTCCTCCCGAACTCTGGTTTTTCATCCAGAAAAACAGAAACCCCACCGAAGAATGCAAGCAATTATAGACACAATATACGCCTTGAGGGAGGATATACATTATATATCCCCCTGCCTTGAGTGGGAATATAAAAAATATTTTGATTTGAATTTGGACCCTACTGATGTCCCAAACCCACCCCACATTTCGCAAATCTGACTGCAATTCACAGAAAATTCTGGATTCTAGGGTGGGTAAAGCAGGTGTTAGCAGAACATTAAAGACACATTTATTTACAAAAAACTTACAAACATTTAATGAATATTATATACAGCATTTACATAAAAGAAACAAATAATTACATACAAGCATATCAATTTCCATATATTAGAACCATACTACAGTACACTACACTACCTCTCTCTCATCAACTATTCTCAATTTACAAATTATTAACATCAGTTTGTATCAGTTGTATCTTACTTAATATGAATCCTTGATGATTACTCCATCATTCTCTTACCTTACAAATTTTTATCACTTACATCAGTAAAACCTGTTTCAGCTCTTATTACTCTTTTTGTATATTTGTTTCTAGCCTTTAACACATGAAGTGTATTGCAACTGTATTACCAAAATGTTAGAAATATGAATATTATTCACTATAGATCTACAGATTATAAATTATTCACAATAGATTCAATAATATTCACTATAGATCACCCATTCTATCTTAATTACTCTCTAGTTATCATCTTTGTCATCCCATTTACCCCCTTACGTTATTTCAAAAATCATTTACATTCATAACAAATTGTCTCAACCTGAGTAACTAACTGACCTAATACAACAGGAATGTTCTATTTTTAAAAGGACTATCACTCAATTCCTTATAGAGCTAGATTATGAGTCCTTGAGTTCAGGATTCGAGAAAAAAAAAAAACAGAAACAGACTTACGTTCCGGATTGGCCGCTACTTCCTTGCGTTCAGGCTTTCTTCGTGGTAGACGGGCTTTCTTCCATTTCTTGGGAACACTGCCTTCCGATACCGAACCAGGCTTTCTTTCTCTTCTTGGCTCACTTATCTGCACAACTTTCAACGCACATGTTTATCACTCTTCCATACCTCCAAAACCCATCATCACTTTCAGTGCAGTTACTCGCGTCCTCTACGCCTCACTACCCATTTCTCTCACGTTTTTCCTTTTTCTTTTTCTTCTTCATCTTGCTACCACGAGATGTGAACTCTGACCACCAAAAAATCTACTCCCGCAAACCCGCAAACTCACCACCCTTTCGACCACAGAGAATACAGAATGGAATCTTGCTCAAATTACTCCCCCCGAACTTTTCTCTTTCCCTCAAGTTTGGAACTCCTCCCCCAAGGACTCCAACCAATCCCCATACTGTTTAATGTTTTCATTCCTTCCTACTTGCTAAAACAACTCACCACAGCTGTCTCCCTAGCGCACAAACCAACCCTTCTCTAGAGATTTCTTATTTTTTTTTCACACAGCAGTATAAGCTTTTCATGTTTGCCGGGTCATCTACAAAACACTCATTTTCGTGTTCACACCTCTGCTAAATATATCGAACTTAACCGAAATATCAGTCACCCTGGCTCCATTTTCTTTTGACGCGAACACTGGACGTCCACTAATTTCTTGTTTATTTTCTAACGGTGGCTTAGATTAAAACAGAGACGTTTCGTAATGCCGTTTCACAGTCCTATTGTGCTTGCATTCACAACCCTTTCTCGCCTGTTCTAAAATAGCACCCTCTACCTAGTCCTGCTGTCTCTGTTTGCTCTCTTATGTTGTTCGGAATTTCTTGTCTCCATTTAGCCACTATTTTAATTGCCAAGCCTAAAACTGTCCATTAATAAATCCAGTGTTCTTCAAACTTTAACCTTATTTACATTAAAACTAAATATCTAATCTTAATACTTACTATCTTTAACTTAATACTCGGGCATTAATGCTAATTCTCACTGTCCATCGCCTTTCCTGGATTTATTTTAGCAAAACAAATATTTCTATTTTAATTTGTAAGATATACTCTTACATCCTCATAGCCATGGTTACTTTGGTGCTTAATGCACACACACATTAAATTTAATTAGTGTGTATTGTAATTAACAATTATTTATTGAAATGTGGTCTGTGACTGATTTCTATAGTTTTTCTTTTCTTTTTCATAAGGCCGTTTTTGATCTTGGCATTGTTCCTGCTTTGGGTCATCTCCTGTAGCCCCCTAGCAATTTTTTCCGTTAGCCACACCTACGTCCGATCCACCTGTTGTCTAGCTACTCGGACATTCTAACTCTTCGCTATGGTACCCTGTTGTGTCGATAACGTACTACCCGCTTGTTTGTATATTCTGTTTACTGGTATTCAAAGTCATTTTAAATCTTCAGTATGGCACCTAAAGAAGCAGTTTCAGGCAATGTATGTCTAAAATCATCATTGTAATTGGGTTATATGCAAAGGTTGCAGTAGGATTTACTGTGATTTATGTTAATTTATTAAAATTTTTCAAAGTCATCAAGTGTGTTAAAAAATAATTGGAGATGACCTTCTTTTAAAAAAGCTAACAATGGAAGTTCGAATTTACAGTCTCCTTCTAGTCAACATAAGCTGAACTGTCATAATACTCCAATAGATGCTGATCTCCCATGCAACCCTGACAATCTTTCATCTCCTATCAATTTATTACCATCTCCTAACCCCTCACATCATACAAGGGAGTGAACCTTAGATGCCTCCACGCAAACTGAGGACATTTCCTACATGCCCCCCTGCCTACGACATCCCCGAACAACGATGTCTCATTTGTTACCCTGAAACAAATGCTGAGAAAACAATTTAGAGAGAATGGCGATGTTAAACAGCATCTTTTTCGAATAGGAGATCAACAATATAAATTCTACCACATGCTTCTTGACCTAAAGGCAATGGTAGAGAGCCCTACAATACTGCGCCCTTCTTATGTTCATCAGCTTGCTTCAGGTCTAGTCCTCAGTCCAGATGCTGAAGAATTTGTTCCAGAAATAACATCAGCGCCTTGTATAAAATCTAGTTCTATCTCTCATTCTTTCTGAGAGCAGAATCGTGTATCCTCGCAACGTATTTTTGCGAGGATACACTGTTCATAAGTCTCAATCTAACATAATTATAATGGGTGACTTTAATCTCCCCCTGCCCAAATATAATTTACAAATGAAGTTGCTCTCCGACTCCTTATTAGTTCTAGGAGCTAAAAAATCAACGCCCCTGTTACAAGAGGTAATCAAGCGATTGATCTTGTTTACTCTAATCTTCAACTTCAAGAAAAACTTAGCGGTAACATTACACTTAGATCTGACCACAAAAGTATAGAACTGCAAGCCGCAATTTGCTGTGGGAATCCTTGCCCCCCTCTGGAACTCACCAGAAGTATATCATCAATTAAATTCCTTGAGAAAGAAAAGTTTTTGCAGCTCTTGAAATCTCTACCATGGGATTCTCTCAAAAATATACATATTCAGGGCGCCACGTTTCTACTAATAAAATGGTTGAATCAATTAAAAACAGAGTTGGCATTCAAACTCGTAAGACTTTCTTTTCAATCCAAATAGTGGTTCAAATCCCATCTAAAACCATACTTTAAAAGGAAACAAAAATGCCACAGGCAGTGGAAGAAGTACGGCACTTCATCAACATAAATAAAGTATAAAAAGAGTAGAGCATTGTTTCAGCTCAAAAAATTCAAAATGTACAAAAATTATTTAATGTTCAAGCTCAAGCATAATAAAAGAGCACTTTCTTCAAAAACAAGAGTTACCTTGCTGCATGATCAGGCTTTGGAATGGATACAATTCAATATGGAAACATGCAATTTTGACATCTTCACTGAAGATATGCAAAACAGATTTAAAGAATTCAATTCTTATAAACACACAAATAGCATGCGACATGAAATGCTTCCTAGTCAAGCCCTGATAATCAACCAACTTGTAAACAAGAATGCAGTTAAGAAAATTATTAACCAATTTCGAATTGATAGTAGTGAAGTCCCTGATGGCATCTCTAGTTTTATTATTAAAATGTCCAGTGCATTTATCATTGATTCTTTAGTTCACATTATTTCCAGGTGCATTTGCCAGCCATTCCTTCCAAGACTATGGAAGACTTTTAGAATTACCCTAATTCCAAAACAGGTTAGTAGTAATAACCATATAAACTATCGTCCAATTGCTGTATCGTCAATAATTGCTAAAATTATTGATAAGATCATGCTGCCATATCTTCAGGATGCGAGCTTCGCTAATGCACCTGTCGACATGCATTTTGTTCCTATAGGGCGTTTGGTACTTGGATTTTGGTCCTTTCATAAAGCACAATGCGATGTCTTTTACTTAGATATCAAAGGTGCTTTCGATAATATGGATCACAAGAAAGCCATTGAAGTACTAAAAAATCATTTCCTCATTGATACAATGGTTATATTCTATCTACAGTACAGCCTAAATCACAGAAATCTCCTCTTCCCCACTAATAATACCGATATATTCTCGTCACAACCACAGCAGGCATTCCTCAAGGAGGTGTTCCCTCCAGTACTATATTTTCAGCATCCACTTCTACAAGAAAATCCAAATCTGCTGGCTTATGCCGATGATTTAAAGTTGTTTATTATTTCTAAGGTTAGCCATGATGCGAATTTAGAGATGTGCGGAATCATCAAGTATCCGAAGAATCTCGATATGACTATAAATGCAAACAAATCTGCTCAAGTAATTTATTCCTTACAGAAACAACTAAACCACATAGAAATTAAAATTGCAGATGTTTCGATTCCAAATGCATATGCTCACAAAGACCTAGTTGTTTTCGACAAAAATCTTTCCTTTAATGCTCCCTATGTGTATGTTGCTAAAAAATTCAAAAAGCAAATTGGCTAATCAAGCAAGGGACAACAGCAATTCAAAATAGAAAAACAGTCATAAACCATGTTCACAGATGTATCTTTTCCTTTCTGTCTTAAGCCTCTGAAATCTGGTCTGGTGCTCCTCAAGTTATCGTCAAGAAGTTCCTTGCTTTATAGTATTGGGTTCTTAGATGGCTGAACAGTAAACGTCGTTTTCCCTATACAATATCCAGGCAGCATTTTTATAAAAACTTAAAAATAAAGCCTCTGCAACAGATGATCAACGAGTCTGGAGTCATGCTGCTTGAGACGTTAATTACCTCTGGAAGCGATTCACCAACAGAGAAAAATTCAAGAAACCAACAACAATCCAACAATCCAACAACACTCCAAACTCTGCAGACTCAAACAAATGGACAGGATGTTTCCCAATGCATCCGTTCACATCATAAATTATCACAACATTGATTGCAAGAGGTTGCTCAACTCTGAAGCCTACAGGAGTCTCATTTCCAATCAAATGATGAGAAATAAAAACAGCTGCCTGCCTGCAACCCAGTAACTGCATCCGAGAGCCAAATGTGATGTTCTCCAATATATATTTTTTGATCATTATGATTCATATTCATTGTTAATGTATATATAGATTATGCTATGTATTTGTCTCCTTTGTACTGAACTTATGCCCCCTAGCCTAGTGCTGTGATGGGCTTGCTGTATTTGCAATAAATGAATATTTATTTATTTACATTCCCTAGCAGAAACGCTACTCTGTTAGGGAATGTAGCTTCTCTGCAGTGTACGATTGTTGACCAGAGAAGCATCCATTTCAGGATAAATCTGTATGTTTTTTTGTCAACTTAACAGCTACATATTTCTTCTTAATCGCACCTTTAAAATCAATATCGCTATTAATTTTTGCATTACACATTAAACACGAATTAATATCTAATGAAACATAGACGAATTATTAAAATTTTCAAATGATTTTACATCCACGTAGTGTTTATTACTATCAGATAATTATAACCAAGAGAAATATAGAAATGAATCAAAATGCTTTCTTAAATTATAAATTAGAAAAGTTTCTTGAGGCATTCACCAGCATAGGTAGGCCGTAGATTTAAGGAGAGAGTAAAAATTACACCGAGGAACAGCTTAACCAACCAATTATCTTAATATATGATCTGCCATGTTGCTCGCACTGATTCCTGACAACCAGAATTTAGTTATGTGATTTAAAGAGCGTTACTTCATCAGTATAATCAAAGGCATGCTTACCCCTCCCCCTCATGGCGATGGAAGCACAGACGCTTAATTTTTCAGCTGTTGTTAATCTAATGCTTTAATTCATCATGCACGAATGAGCAAGCACAAATTAGCATCTGCTCTGTTGTAGATAAGAGTATGGAGAGTCTATAAAATTCTCTTGTTTACCTTTATCTCTAGAGTGACAGTGAGGTGTTGAGATTACTGACAAGCGGAGCCAAGGAGGAGAATTTTAAAAATGTGTTTCCTTATCTTGCAGTTCCTTGCCCACTTTAAACGAGGGATCATCTTTAAACCAACTCTTAGATAATATTTAGATTCACTAATTAAACGAATTGCTATTTTTGAAAATCAAAGTTCCTTTCTCAATATTCTGCTAATGGGACAATTGCAATGTAGGTCGAGGATAATTGTTGCTTGGTAAAGAAATTCTGTTCATGACTAATGATGAAACAATATTTCAATGTTTTGGTACATGTTTAAAATGAGAAGATTAATTTATTTAAGGGAGGTTGGGATTTTCTACTTAGATTGTATTTTTGGAGAAATTTTAAACTAAATATTGAACAGCAATCAAACTTAATGGTAGAAAATCAGAAATACTGGCACATGTTTTAGAGAAGAACAAAAAGAACGGAACTGATTAGAATTCGTGTAATTGTAGGACTCTAGGCCACAGCTTTTAAACTTTTTTTAGCCATGGAACCTGCAAGTAAATCTAACTCTTCCGTAAACACTCAATATCTTTAAAAAGGAACAATTAACAGTAAATTAAAAACAGCAATAGATGTATACAAGTTAAACAAGTCGGTTAATGTATACATGAGGGTAAATTTCAGGCACATTCGATTTTTTCCCTGTGTTTGAATGGTTTATACCAATAAAACACACTAGTAAGCGGTTCAAAGAAGGACGTGAGGATGTTCGCGATGACCCAAGAAATGGATGTCTGCCAACCTCTCAAAATGAGGACAGAGTTGCAAATATTGTGGCAAGAGGTCGTCATTTTACCTTCATGATGATGGCTGATGAGTTTGATATGAATAAGAAGATTCTTCAATTCTCTATGAAGATTTAGGATAAATGAAGATCCATGCAAAATTTGAGCCACGGATGCAACAGTGTGTGTCATCATATGAAGACCTCATCGAGACTTGTCAAAGAAAATCTTAGAGATCAACCATCCACCGTACACACCCGATCTAGCACCAGCGAACTTCTTCTCCAGGTGAAAGCTGCCATCAAAGAAAATTGATTTCAGGATGTTTAGGATATCAAGAAAAACATAACCGCGGAACTGAATATTAACTAAGTGTAAAAAAAAAAGAAATCATTTATCCAGTACGTTTCAATGTAGAAATTTGGAATTTCTAACAGCCTTTTTAGGTAATATGTCCACCTGAAATATTTCAAGATCACATCCAGAGATTACCGGATTTGAAAGGCTCCACTGCATCACTGAAGCCAATATCCAGTGAAGCGTTTAACCCGTCGCAGCGCTATTAGCTTGAGGCTAATTGCGTAAAGAATTTAATGAGAAATAAATGATGTATTCCAAGAAAATACAGAATCTTGCAGCGGGTAAAAACTGGCATCTTTCAAGCAGTTGAGTATTGGTAATTATTTTTATACTTTATAAGTATCTACAATATACTGTATAATGGGAAATAATAAGTGAAAATTACCTTAAATTTTCTGATTATTTTTCGCTGCTTCCCTTTAATATATGCATACAGTTTATTTAGGGATTCAGTTATCCGAAACACATCTATTGTCCAAAATATCCGCTTGATTACTGTATAACGATCATATGAAATTAAGTTATAATGAAAAATTAAGGCGCAATATATTGAAATCATGCGCAATCCAGTTAATGTTTTTAATTCTAAAACACAGAACACGAGTTATTAAAAGTCAACAACCCCTCTACGCCTTAAAAATTTAATTCTGTTTATGAACAAAAAAATAATTCCACTCTCGCATCTCATTCTTTCCCTGCTTGCCTTCAAATTCAAAAAAAAACCCACCTTAACCGTATGTTTCAACTCAATTTGTGATGGCTTATTTTTTCCTTCTTTCTTTAACTCCAGTTTGCCGCTAAGAGGAAACGAGACACGAAAAATCGAGGGAATAATTTGCACGGCTTTGCAAACTCCCATTACAAAGTACAACATGATTGACAGTTGCAACGAAATCCTCCTTTAGAAGTGCAAGATCTATTAGCATAAGACTTGTTCCGGCTTTCTGTGGTTGTAACACTCAGCCATCCATTACTTATTTAAATCGAAGGCAATGCGCGGTATGCTCCCGAAAACCCACCCCAAAACAACAGTTAAATTCTAGCTAACGCAACCGAGAGAGATACGATCGAAGGAGAAGGTCTCAATTTCAAGACGACCTCACCGGTTAGGCCATCATGACCTCCGTAGTAGATGCTAACAATGATTAGTTTTGTTCGCTTCCGCTTGTCCCTAACAAAAGCTAGCTATGATGCGCGCAAACCTATGAATAATGCATGAGGGAGCCTCGTCTTCTAGGCTTCATGAATACCGAACCTTTGGCCAACGTGAGCCTGGAAACAATTTCATTATAAAGCGACCCCTAGGGTATAGCGTCCATTGTATCTGCGTTACACAACGCTAGACTTCTGTTTCTCATTTTACCAATGGCAGCAACTAATGATAGAAACACACCAGTAGGCGGCTCTGTACGTAAAGACCGCTTCCAGCGTGACACTGAAGCCAGAGCGAATTCTGAAGTGGATAGATCGCACCCTGACAGGTAATTTCATCCTATAGAGATGGTGGATTAAGTTTAGCAAGATCGCATAAAGAGTATAAGAAATAAAGTGTACCAAACACCAAATGGAATTGACTTCTGGTGTCTACAAGTCTTTTTCTCCTTTAACACAACACCCCCTCTCTCTCTTTCTCTCTGTCTTTGTACACCAATTATGTTTTTATCGAGAGTTTTTATCAGACAGAAATCGGATGCTTTTGATGGTAAATGATGCTATAATTGTTTATTTTATTTCAATTAATTTTTTTGTTATTTTCTGCATGTAGAAACTGCAAGTTATATAAGCAATCTTCCATAAACGACTACACGCGATGTAAAATGAAAAGATCTAGAAGACTCCAAAAGGCTGTGGTAGCTATGGCAACGCATCTCTATCGTAGGTTTCATAATTGATCAATATCTACTTCTCAGAAGACAAAAAAGACGTATCGGAGTAATCTAATGTCCACACTAAAGGATTCTATAGAAATGGAATATTGAACGTGAAGTGCACACGGATACCATTTATGTGTAAACATATACTACACTCGCCAAAGTATTAGAACGTCCCTGCGACACTAGCGAAGAAAGATAACCAGTCTTATGAAAAGGAACAGCAATTATGAAAGTATCGGGGAAGGTCCGCATAGATAGCTGTCCCTATTTATGCAGTTTTAAACATTGGATTAGAGTAGCGAGTAATGTTCTATTTGAAATTTATAAAGTCGACAGCAGCTAACGTGTGAACAGATTAAAGAACTCAGATAACACGGCAGTAGAGAAATCTCTATTAGGTCAAGACCACTTATGGAGAGGAGGATCTCCAATCACTGAAGAGGGTACTTACACCTGTTCGAAGGCCGTCACTTCAAAGGGAAGTTGCTGTTCCGGGCGTTAAATAGAGTAACAGTACGTACAGCCGGGTTTCCATGACAGAGTTTCTTTCACGTTTCCAACGAACAGCTGATATTTTTGGGAGTAGTTCACTGTCCATCTTTCTCAGATTTTTAAACGATGTAAAGCAATCCTATTGAGTTCAAATGGTCGAGTGTGTGTTTCGAAAATGGCTAGGAAATTCCACTTTCCAATGCTCATAGTCCTAAAGCTTGGATGAAATGATGTTATGATGTGGGGCTATTTCTTATGATTTGGGTTAGAGCCACTAATTACGGCGACTAAAACCCTCATGACTGTATTGAACAGTGATATTTTTAACTGTTCCATGCTACTTATACTTGACAGTTCTAAAGGACCTGCAGGTATGAGTGTGAAGACACTGAAGTTGAAAAATTGGTGTGGCCAACACAGACCTGATTTGAATTTCAATGGCTATCTTTGGGATGGCCTGAAGGCCAGGTCAGAGTACAGAAAAGATGCCGCCTTTGACTGTTCAGATGATGGAGGTTCTGGAGGAAACGTGAAGCAAAATATCGACATCTTACTCACCATATAGTGCAAGGAAGCCACAGGCTTTTGCTGCACTGGCCAAAAAAAAAAAAAAAAAAAAATCCAAGTATATAAGTAAAATACAATCATGATTTATGAAATTGAGAAACAACAGTGGTCCAAGAACCGATCCTTGAGGGACCCACTTCTGATCTTACACCAATCTAAAGAATATCCATTAATCACAATTATCTGCCTTCTGTCCTGAAGCCACCCAGCAAATGCTTCACTAAAATCCAAATAAACTATGTTGAAATTGTCCCCTAAATCTAGCTCATGAGTAACTGTGTTAAAATAGCCTACTAAGTTAATTAAGCACGATTTTCACTTAACAAACCCGTGTTGTGTGTCCTCCAGAATGCCATATCTATCAATATGTCCCTGGATTGTAATCTTAATCATTGCCTCTAAGATTTGTCCTACCGATTAACCGGTCTGTAGTTACCAACTTCACTCTTAGAACTGCTGTCTCCAGGAATATCACCAGTCATTATTTTACCCCAGCTGAGATCTGCATTTGAAATTAATTTTAGAGTTAGATTTTATACGTGTGTATAGGATTTAACTATGTACACGTATTTTATAAAAATTCCTCGATGATGCGAGGCCTTTTTATGGGGCTTTTGCACAAAATGGCTGAGTTAGTTGACCCCGGTTGAGGGTAGGACGGTTTTTGCTCCAGGAAACTCTGGTTTTCTATCCACCAAACAGAAAATCGACCACAGAACACACAATTTACAGACAGCTTTTCCGGAGCAATATGACCTTAGTCGCTAATGCTCCCAAAACCAAACAACAACCTTCATATTTTTAGAATTTCCATAATTTGAAAACTTGTTAGACTTTTTTATTGAATAAAATCGCAAATCTACTTTTTAGTGGTTGCGTTTATTTTGTTTAACAACCAAAAAGTATTTTCTTCATTCTCCATAACAGTGTTCGTGTCCGAAGAGATCCTTTAAGAAATATGAAGATTTCTAACCGAGTAGACACCAACTGGGTCATTGTACAGATGGAATGAGAAGCTAATTCTGTTATTTGCCACGAAAATTCTCTATAAATTAATTGGACCGAGATTTTCCAAAATTACATAATACATAACACGCTTCTGCAAACACCGAATGTTAAAAGTTATTCTGATTAGTAAAAAAAAGTGCTGATATCCGATATTTTATTGACCTCAGAACTACAAAGTATTTGAATTTGTGTAATATCCTTGTTGGATTCGATTTTCGCATCAGCAAGTAAAGTATAATTTCCAGTGAGATTTTACAATAAGTTCAGCGAAGCATAATTTCCAGTAACAATTTGCTACTATCCAGAGCTTTCATTTTGAACTTTGGAATGCCAGTAGTTTCTTTTTTTTTTCCTTTTCAACATTTAAAGACAAAAATGGATTTAACTGACATTTTCACTGCTGATCATTAAATGCGATTCTTACGCTACAAGGACGAAAGAGACGAAGGTTTAGAACCCACTTTTCTCAGATATGAAACAATTTGGATGGGAAAAATTTCACAATGAATGCAGACTTTTTTTTTTGTCATCCGCGCGATGTTAACATATTGTTTAAAAATGAAGATTTAAGTTCTTTCTTCCCTTGTGCTGTAGTGGAAGATAAAGGCATCCACTGAAAGCATCAGAAATGAAAACGAAACAAAAATCCGTTGAATGAAACAGCACACACACCTTGTACGTCAAGAGTGGGTAATTTTTAGTGTCGGAACGTTATGGGTCCTTTGAGAGTTATTGGAAGAGGAAAGCGGCGAAGAAATGGAGTCAAAACAAATAAGAAATGCTGAAACGTAATAAATTAAAAAAAAAATGAAAGTATATTCAAGGGTTTCTACATTCTTTTATTGAACATTATATCTTCTGTCGGCAATTCGCTTACTTTTAAAAGCTTGCCAAGTATAGTAAGGCTGTCCTTATCGATACTTTGTGCAAGTTCTAAAATTAAGAGTTATCCTTAGGGAGTCAACAAAGATGTTACTATTCGACAGTAATTTTCAGCTTGACTTAGTCCAATTGGAGATGCATCTATGAAGAAACACATTTTTCTCTTTTACCGATTGCACCTCCGATGTTACAGCTAATGGGGACTGATTCTAATGCAAATAAGTGTCATAATGGAAAATTATGCCTTTGTTTAATTTTTTTTTTTCTCTTTGCTCTTTGGGAGTGTAATGCCGATGGCCAGGATTGTTAATGGCTAATCATAATTCTCTACAGTTCTTTCGTTCTTAACAAAAGCATTGTTAAATCAGTGATAGTAATGCGTTTATTATTTAAATGTTGCTTAGTTTTGTTAAAAATCACTTAAATCTTTCGTGAATCCGGAGATAATTTGCAGTTTTTTTTTAAAGTTTTCAATATTTATAAACATATGGAATTTAAAATTTCAATTCACGTTTTTCACATACAATAATTGTGAAAAATATAACTTGTGTGTTCTAAAGAGAACACACACAACCATTCGACTTTTATTTGTTAAATTAATTCAATATTTTCGTCTGTGATTAATGGAAGGTGAAAAGTAAATAACTACTTATCTTGTCACTGATTAATTACTAATCAATAAAATATATATAAAAGTAATTGTTTACAAATAGCTGCACATACCTCACAACTTAATATTAATTCTACGTTTTGTAATATTTTACTGACAACTGAAAGATTAATTCAGTAGTGATTAATGTAATAAGTAAATAGTAATAATTCCCAATTTTATGTATTTGGTAAACTGATAACAAAAAACTGAGCGGGTTGAAAAGTATCCGCTTCATATGCGCGAATCGAGAATAGAGAGCATTTATTTTCTGTCCATCCCCCATATTATCAAATTATTCAATTAAAGCCTGCCCAGTTCCTGCCTTGAAAGAAATAATAAGCATATGAAACAATGATTAGTTTAAATTTTGTTTTATTTGCCAATAGAAATATTTTTATTTTATTTTTCATCTAATTAAACTTATCAATTAACCCAATTTCAAATATAACTCCATGGAAGAAGAAAACCCAATTTATTCTTCATTTCTTGCCTTTGGAACTTATCCAATTCAGTTTCACTTTATAACTTATGATGGCTATAAATAGAGCATTTTTTCCTTTATATATAACACTACTGAAATAAAAAAAAAAAATAGCTGAAGAACTACGTTTTCCCAATTGTTATTAAAGTTTCTGATTGCATGGAAATTATTTTATCATTAAAATCATGCAGGCACAATAATTAAGACGAATTTCATTAATTACATGAAATTTTACTATGCGTACTGTTAACCGTTTAAACACTTAAAAGTTCAAAAATAATGTGACGTGTTGACGTAACTATGACGTAATTTTTAAGAGTGACGTAATTTTCAAAAACTTCAGTTGCTGCGATCTATCTTTTGGTTTATTAATAATTTTTTAATCAATGTGATTATTTTTTAGAATAAATAATAATTTTTTTAAAAGAAATTATAAAATTTTTTATGCAATAATATTTTATAATAAATGGGATTTTTTTCTTAATTACTATTGCAATTAATAAAAAAAAGGGAAGGAATATAATAAAACCAATACTTCGGTTGACTGGCCAAGCGTCTATATTTCCCACATGGCTAAGTTTCAATCAGACCTAATTGAAAACAATAAATATTCATTTTTTTTTTTTTTTTTTTGGTAATTCACAAATTCCGTCGTGTCATGAACGGTCAGAGTGTGAATAATTAAATCAGTCACCCTCTAGAGATCAGTGCTAATTCACTTGCGTGTTCCGAACATGCTCATAATTAGAGGG
Source organism: Mastigoproctus giganteus (assembly GCF_048544385.1). NCBI lineage: Eukaryota > Metazoa > Arthropoda > Arachnida > Uropygi > Thelyphonidae > Mastigoproctus > Mastigoproctus giganteus. The sequence continues at coordinate 43,551,962 of NC_143585.1, forward strand.
TTCTGACCATGATGTCCCAGTGGACACTTGTGACGTTGACTCGATCATTCATTTTGAAACAATGATGTATGCAGATTATTCGCGCCCTATTAAACGGGTTGAGAAGGCCACAAAAGTCAAAAAGTGAAAGTTGCTTATCTAGTAAAATAGGTGCAAATAATATATTTTTTATAAATAATATAAATATATATTTAATATAAAAAGCATATACCTTTTATATAATATATATATAAATAACATATTCTGAGCGATACAGGATGATTTTATCGTTCAAAGAACAAAAATAAACTTCAGAAATTATCAGAAAGGGGCACACTCCGTATATTGTTTGGCATAAGCTAATGAACTCCATCAACTACCCAATAGGGACCAAGGTGTTCGTGCATTCTTTTCCTGTTCAACTCAGACACCCTTCCATTGCTTCTAATTGTGAGGTTTGTCCTTCATTAAAGATGGTACACTTAATATCATTTCAGCTAGTACAGGTGATCTTTCTCAATCGCATCGAAAACTTTCAAGTCTTCTGTGCTGATTCAGATTAGATTTGATTAGATTTTACTTATACTTTGGAAGAAATGCTTACACAGCTGAAATATATAAAGTTAAATACGAATCTTCCTTTTAAGAGATATTTATCCTATACACTTTAAAGTGGCGTTGACTCGATCTTGGTGAAAAACTGAGTCTTATTATGAAATCCTAGATCTAACTTCTATCTAGTGTGGTAAACACAGAGTAATCAATGGATGGGAAATCCCAAGCGAGTTCTTCCCATCTAAAGATATTTCACAAGGACCAGCTCTTGGGCCTCTTCTATTCACGATTTTTATAAATGATTTACCTCAGTTCGTTGAGAAAGGTGACATGAAATTATTAATGTTTGTTGATGGTATCAAACTTTACTCACCAATAAACAGCAAAGCATGGATTCTTTAGCTGATGGGGTTGTTTTATAATAATCTTCTCATCAAACTTAAAATGCACTCAGTTAGTTTCGCAAGGAGAGCTACGCCTTTAGAAAATCATTATTTCATCAATGACATCACGGTTACCAGAGTTTTTATTACTAAAGGGCTGGAAGCGATATAACCTAAAAAATTGGTTTCATCAGGCGATAGACATACAGATTCAAAGATCCTTAGTTATCTGGGCTTCTGTTTAAACAGATTCTTTGGAAACACTGCGAACTATCCTGAATCTTATGCTTTTGTATCGTATTTCCTCTGGATAAACATTTCTGACAGATCTTACCATCCATGCACGTGTAGAATGTTACCCTTAACGTCAATAGATTGAGGTTAAGAGTATCCAGGAAATGCTAATGCTTCTTTAAAAGAACAGTGGCATTAATAGAAACATAAAATCTGGATTTGGATAGGGAAGAGTTTCACAGGGCTACCTGGATGATGGGTAGTATGTATATGAAGCTGACTTTATTTATCCATGATGAGTGAAGTATACAGCAACCTTCTTTCTTGGGATTTTTTCAGGTTAAGGAAACGAAAAACAAATAACATATTCTATGCTTTTCCTCGTACTAGGTTGATTTCCTGATTGAACTGTATGTTTAACAATATCCATCAAGATCCAGGACATGAAAATCGGCGTGACACAGCCTGGAAAGTAGTTTATGGGCAACTTTCTATTAATTCAATTAAAACTCGATTCAGCAGAATTCTGCAGTCCGCTCTGTGAAAATTGTGGGCGGGAGACACATTGGCTCATGTGAAGTGGGCTTATGTGGAGTGGACTCGTGCCTTCTTTGAGTGTTCGGTCGCTCAGAGGTTTTGGATAAAAATGCATCGGGGTCTTCGGATCAATAGGTGAAAGAAAGTGCTGGTTTTTATCTGCAGTCCCCCCCCGTGAATAGGGAAACCAGGATACTGATCTATGCGTTGAATAAAACCAAATATAAGTTCTGAAAAGTTCGTAGAATGAATGAACGGGGTATTCACACGAGATTTTCGTTCAGACTTTCTCGGTATTAATCTCTGCTATTGGAAGATTCATTATTCTGAAGAATTTTTGCTGCTTGGCCACTGTAGCTGCAGTTCCAGCTACAGTGGCGTATGCCAGCACAGTTGTGTAGGCTGCTGCAGGAACAAGTCACGCTTAACCTGAGACTTTACAGTTAGACTTCTAGGTGGTAACTTTTTTAGGTTTATTATAGGACTAAGAGGACGTAGTTTAGGTGATAATCCAATCTGAAGCACTGGTTATTTGTACTGGTCGGATGGTTATTTCCTCGTTAAGTAAGGGGAACCCCACCAAGTGAGGATCCCTGGTGTGTCAGTTCGATGACCATTGACCACAGGCGGGGAAGGCTTACACCAGATGGTCAACATTCAGTTCAGAGGTTTCACTAGTGGTAATTCTCCATGGAGATTTGGAGTGAAACTCCAATTGACTCAATGGGAGGGGTTCGACCCTTGACACAGAAATCCTGCTTGGATGGATATTGCATATGGCCCATTCCCATTTCATAAAAAGAGTATCTGTCTTCTTTCTCAGGTCTAACTCCTAAAAGCCTCGGAGAGTAAGACGTTGGGATGGTGGCTGTCTTTTCACGTGGTGTGAAGAATGCTCAGGTAAGATATAATGACAGAATAGAGCATGTTTCTCGAGTAGCAGTGAAGCATGCAGTTTACTTGTAAAATGAGTAAATTCTCTTCTTTTATTAGTTCAGTTATTGTTATTTTTTTTATTTCTACCAAACAGGAAAAGATTTTGCGCATGTGCTTCAGAAACATAATCAGGTTTATTTTTGGGTGAGGGAGAGGAGGAGATTAATTACTATCATTGTTATCTTCTAGATCTGCCTGAATGGGGATGCTCATAAAACCACTTAGCATGACTGATGAAGTGTTTGTGTGCGTGTTTGAAGAAAACTACTGTACATATCTTAGTGAGTCTCCACCCCCTGAGTTCCAATTGCTGTCGATGTGTTCATTAAGGTAAGGTTATGAAATAAAAGGCAGATTTTTCTACCCACACGTATCGTGTCTCTCTGGCCATCTTGCGTGCTTACAATAATTATGGCTGGTGACTCACTCCATCTCACCAAAGAGAACCCCAAGCACTCAATATTCCGAACAATAGGAAGGTAAACATCCTATTATATTTCTGCTGATAAACACGGTCTAATAAACGTATGAAAGATGAAAGTAATTCGGACTCTTGTATAAAACTGGGAGTATAAAAACAATTTCAGACACAGCCGTTTTTTTCCTTAGTAGATAACTGCAAGCGTTAATTAACTTTTAAACATTTTTTTTGTAATAAATATAAAAGCTTTTCTTATCATCACTAAATTATTCGTAATCTTTATTCAAGCATATAATAAGTGGTGTTTTTTTTTTCCTTGCAGCCTCATGAATTTTAGTTGTGCAATGTCGTGTGTTAGGTCCATAGTGAGACACAGTTGTCATGGTTACGATAAATGAAAATTCACGGGGTATTTTTTAAATTTGAATAATTTTCGCGAGTAATCCCTTGGGGACATTCTCGAGAAATTTCGGAGAACGTTGTTTACTTCCCAAATATGATTGTCATTTAAGATTCACCATTAATAGCCTCGTTTAAAATTATATTTAACATGCCTGGGCAAACTTCAGTTAATATATAAAACAGCATCTTATATCGTAAATAGTATTTTCATAAGATGAAAATATTGTGCTCCTGAGATCGCCTCACTACAGCCACTGATTGAACTTGTCAGAACATACAACCATCATTCTGCTTAATGCCATCTTGGTGTTAACTTAACAGTTCTACAGTAGATGCCCCTCTAGAAGCAATTTTTACCCCTAGGATTGTACGAGCTCTGTTAGATTTTCTAACATGAAGATGGTGTACAATAATAGACTGCACATATTGATTCTCGGTTGAGGCCAACTCAAAAACTCAAGTTTGTGGATCAGTAATTGCCCTGTTAAATCTCTTATTGGGCTTACTTGGTTTTTTGATACTGAAACTAACTGCTTTAAACCACAGATTTAACGATAAAATATATTTAGCCGAGGGTCATCTTCAATTATTTGTAAAACTGGTTGAACTATGATAAAGCATCCGCCATAATCTTGACTCAATATACTACTTTCAGTGGCAATTTTATTTCCGGTCAAGCCTGGTTGGAAGGTTGCCTATCCTGACATAAACTTTCTCTTAGACCGTTGCGTCCACGGCCATCTTTACCCCATTGCTTCTTGTCCATTCTTACACATCAGCAAACTATGAGTAATGATGGCAAATGCCACTTGTACTACACACGAACGTATCTGTATTTAATATCATTCTGTGGAAACAAAACACCACAAACGAAATCTTGAACTAAACAGCCAAACTCCAGCTGAATCTAATGCGAAATTTCTTAGAACCTTATTGGAGGCGAGTGTATTAAAATGACGTTCGCGCATGAAGCATGTAATTGACATCGGGCTTCCACTAGGGACCAAAGTAAGGAATTAATACACAGAACCTAATAAAGTGAGCAGGTCGTTGGTAGTGCAAACCACTGTGTAATTGCTCTGATTAGCCCCAGCTTATCGGCTGATGGATGGCAATTCCAATCTATCTTTGTCTGCGGGACGAAATATTAATTAATCCTCATACCAAACCGTGTTCTACTAACCCAGCACCAGCTCATGATCTCTTGCCGTAACTAATAATAAGGAGGGTCGTGTGTTAGCCTCAAAGGCCGCTACAACAGTGATTGTGTAATTGGCTATGAAGTGTGATTCGGGCACCCCCATGGGCATGAATTTCTGTTGGTAACATATTGATTGATTGACCGATTGATTGTCACGTCGACGTATAGCGGAATTTGAGCGAGCTGTATTTCATAACTACTCACTAGATATTTCCAGGAGAAGCCAAAAACTATATAAATCAAAAATAATCACCAATTCCAAGTGTTTTCAATTCTGTAGTTAACTAAGTTTAACATCAGTGGTCCAAATTCGGAAGGTTATCGTGGTTCTTATGGCATATTGATAAGTGTAACTTAAATATAAACGATCACATTTGTCATTAAGAATCCTGATTCATCTTTAGTTGAAAGAGGTGTAGACAATATTTAGGTCGTAAATGGCACTAACGGAGGATTTATATTCAGCAAAATGCCTTTCAGTTTAGCATAGATTCTGTGATCTAAAATGGATTCTGGAAGTGTTTGTAGTGTTAAGATCAGTAGCCCCATTTTGGGTCCAACGACTTGATTCACTAAATGTCTTTTACTTCTAACAGTGACATCAAGAACAGTCCATTGAAGAGATTAAAAACTTTATAGCAGCTCTCAGCTTTTTCGGTGAATCTAACAGACTTTTGTGACATTTTCGCTATTTTAATTTATTTTTACTTTTATTTACCCACTTTGACTGCAAATGGTTTCATCAGACTGGTGAAATAGCTGCATTTTGTCTTGGTGCATCGTCAGTTGAACTTGGAGAGACAATATGATGTCACTTACCAAACTAATCGTGTGATTTATATAATCTCAAACTCTGCAGAAATCTATATCTTCACTTCAGAGCTGACTTAATGGATTCTCTGGATAAGGGCACTCTTCCCAAAACATGATTTAGTTGCGTCTAAGGAGGCCCTTAGCGAGTTCATTCTTTTTTCCAACAGGCTATTCAAGCGACGTATTTTATCAAATCAACCAAATAGCATGGCCAGCATTTGGTTTCTGGTGAACCCTCTTAACTATTAAGTTATCAAATCTCAACATCTCCAGCGTACACTCTTTACGTCCCCTGCTGTAAGAATGAATACCTATCACCAGAGCTGACAGATTATCATGGACTTGACTTCATCAATCGAACTTCTGACTCAAAACTCTGCATCTGGTACTCTCCTTTCAGCTTCTCTATTTGTGTTGGAGACCTTCCATTCCACCTGCTGTTAAGAATGAAGATTTTTCACAGGACCTGGCACATTATTATGGACGTGACCTGATCAATCTGATTTCCGACTGAAATTATACACCTCCAACAAGTACTCCTCTTTCTGGTTGAGATGGCGACATTTCACCGGCCTGAACTTATGATCCTTGATTGACCACATCAATTCTTAACACGTTCTGTCCTGCTGCGGCATGGGGGAGTACTGTTTATCTGGGTGTCTAAATTAATTAATAATATAGTTTATTAGACCAAACCACTATACATTTAAGGTGACGTTTCAAGAGCCTTACAGTAGTTCTGCAGACAACCAGTAAAACAGAAGAAAATTTAAAGAAACCTTCTTCACAAAAATGTTCGGAGCCTCATAAATTAATAGAAAACTGAATTCAACCCTTAATATTTCCACCTATTCAACAAGAAAATAGAAGAAAAAATGAAAAAAAAAAAAAAAAAAAAACGGGAAAAGAAAATAATCCAGATATCCGGAAGAGCAACCACATACAATCCCCCCTCCAGACTGCCAGAACCAGCTTGCACAACCACCACAGATAATCAGAGTATGAGAGAAAAGTTCACTCCAAGGCTTCCACTCCACCAAGAACTACTGGATTCAGAATAGTAAAACTTGGCATCTTTCTGTTGGTTAATAGATTTAATCCCTCATCCATAAATTAACTGTTGGCAGCAACTCTTGTCAGCATGCACAACAGGTTCTGGTAGCATCGGCACGCGTAGCAGATTATGGTCCATTTCTCTCAACACGAATCGTTGAGGAGGCTTCCATCCTGCACTGGATTGATCATGACTGGAGTTTATACTTAAAATTCACAATTAATAATTATTGTAATATAATTCAAATTGTAACCCTTTCTATTTTTCTATCTCTAACAGCATGGTCTGATGATGGGCTTAGGCAAGATGCCTGAAACGTCACCTTAAATTTATAGTGATTTGGATCATTAGCTTAATAAATTATACTATATTATTAATTTCAACATTGTATAAGAGTGATTATCAAATATAATAATTTAACTTCATGGATATAAGATTGCCATACAGTAAGCAAATAATGTTCTAAAATATGATCATCATGTTAGAAAATAAATGGTAGTCTAGATAGTCTGATATAGTTTTTAAACAAAAGTTTAGAGAAAATTATACAGTATTTGTAGATAATTGAGAGATTATTTGGTTACCTTTCTTATAGTAAAAGAGCCAATGTCTAAAGCCTGTAGTAATGGAAAAGAGATGCACAGACTCGACACTTTTAGAGCCACAGATTTATTCCATTAGAGGCAAGAAAGAGAGAAATATGATGACAAATCTTGCATGGATTCATTTATTGTTTAGCTTATACAATGGATGATTATGAGAAGCAATAATTATGGTATAATCATTACGTACGAAAACTAAACATCGTTATTCGTTTACTATTTCAATATTATTATTGTATTTTGCTTAAACAAACAAAAGGGCTGAAAAAAATATTAAATATTTGCCAAAAGTTCTGTAGAGTTTTCTTGATAAAAGAAGAATGCATGCTCGCGGACACACGGATCGATCACTATCAATGTCAACTCCAGCGATGTCACCGGACGTAAAAAATGTGACATTGGGTCAAGTAGCAGCTGCAACACTCATTATACATGAGACGTTCCCTCCAATCATTTTTACGTTTACATATACGCCACCTGTTCGGTCCTCATTGAATTGGACAGATCGATATGGAGGTAGACATATTGCTACGATCAAGCTGCCACAGGACTCCACTGTTACCGACTTGTTAAAAAGTTTCTTTGGAGAAATATGTACCAGAAATAAAAGAACCCGCGTGTGCACAAAAGAAAGTTTTAGGAACACATCTCATGTAACACTATCGTACTCCTGCTCCTTTTTTTCGCATTATTTAAACAATACTTTTTATATTTTGGGGATGCATTTTGTTCAAATATATGAAAAGGTTTGAAATAGAAAATTGTTATTCTTTCCAAATAATAATTTATAAATTATTTAATTTTTTTAAATTAGGAAATATTTTATTTAAAAATTATATATTAATATTAAATACCATTTATTAGTTAATACAATAAATAAAGGTTAAATGAGAACTATTCACTCCCAAGTCCAATTGATGAAACATCTTGTGGTCAGAGTTCATCAGAGATTGAGAACTGTCAAACAACTCAACAAGAGAGAGATTTGCTGATCTGGTAATTTTGTTTAGTGGGCTGAATTTCATAAAGTCTGTGGTGGCAGAGTCAAGGCGAAACAGCGTGAGATTCCTGACTTGTCTAGGAGGGGCATGGAAGTTGATTTTGTTTAGGATATCGGTTGCTTCCAAGGTTCCAATGATTGCTTTGGCAAGAAGGGTGATGTCAGCAATAATTCTTCTGGTTCTTAGAGGTGTCAGATGATAGTAATCGCGCAGCGATTCATAGTATCATGATAAATTAGAGGATTACGGAACGTGAGATATCGGACTAAATTTTTTTGGACTGCCTCTATATTGTAACTCTCGGTTTTATACAAAAGATAACAGCATATCTATAATTTTTGAACTTGCAGGTGTTCCTTTTGATAAATCCCAGCGTTTTGAATTCTTTGATAGTCATTTTAAGGATATGGGCATCAAATATAGTACTACTAGAGAATAATACCTCAAATTGTTGACTTGGTCAAACCTCTCTGTGACCACAGAGTGAACAGTGTGTTCCATCTTTATTAGTTTGCAGGATCTCCAGGATCAGAAAACAGATTACTTTACACATCGAGGGATTAGCAGACAAGCCATTCAATGAGAGAGAGAATTTATTGAGGGCGCATGAAGCTTCTAAGAATCGGTTATTTCCATCGCAGCTAAATAGATCTTGAGGTGATCTGCGTTTAGAGAGCAAATTGAACGTCTGAAGTGTTGATGAAAAAAAAGGAGATCATTAATGAAAGCTATGAAAAGCGCAGAGGACCAAGGGAGGGTGGGGGTAAAATACACCACTTAGCGGGATAACAGGCTCCCAGTTCACTTGGCTGATGATAACGCTCAGGGAACGTTGCACATGGTTCCGTAGCCATGAGAGGAATGCGTCACAGGTACCCAAGGGCTTACGTTTTTCAATTAGTTGTTCATGAGGGACTTTATAAAATGCCTTAGAAACGTCTGTGTGAACAGCATCAATTCGAAGATGATTATCAAGAGCTTCAGAGGTATACTGCCAGAAAGGAAGCCGATTGGGGGATCACAGATTTTCCACGTAGATTCCACGCTGAAACCATGTTGATTCTGATCAATGAACGACCTGAAGAATTCAAAGAAACGTTTGTGCACTACTGCATCAAAGAATTTAGCAAGGCTCTTTTGCTAAATTCTTTGATGCAGTAGTGCACCAAAGAATTCTGGCAAGAACTAGAACTCTGGCAAGACCACTTCTATTCACCTTTCTTTGAATACTGGAAGTATATTAGCCTGCTTGAAGTGTTTCGGAACTTACCCATGCTGAGAGATAAGTTGAAAATAGGAAGTTTGATTGGTTTAAGGGTAGTAACAGTCTCTTCCAAAATAAGACTGGTATGTCATCCAGACTATTACTGTAATCGTTTTTCATATTCTTTAATGCTGAGTTCAAATCATCATTTGTGATCAAGAAGTTGTTGAAGACGTCATAATTAATTGGTGTGAAATCAATCAGAAAATGAGGCAAATCTCTTTGTATCATTAGTTTGAATTCTAGAAAAAATTTGGTAAATTCTTGAGTAATATGGAATTCATCAGATAAGAGAATTCCCTCAGGTTCATGGAGTTGTAACTTACTAGTACATTTATCCTTACATTTAATAAAATTCCATGATGGTTTTATATCTGTATGAGTTATTACAATGTCCTGAATTGACTGGGTGTACTTATTGAACTTTTAATGTTAGCTTTTTCACTTCTTTGTGGAGTTAACGGATTGTTTCATAGTATTGTTTCTTACCTGATTACTTACACTTATTCCTATAGAATTCTCTAGATTTAATTTTATGAATTAACTTACTGTTATACCAATGGAGATAGGCAGAAATTGCCATCAGATGGGATGGAAGGTCGGAGATAACTGAGTGGGCGCAGTTGAGCAGCTTATTTGTGAAAACATCGATGTCGTCAACAGAATCTAAGATCTGCTTGTCCAAATTGCTGAGAGTTAGGTTGAAAAGCGGCCAGTCAGCCATTCTGAAAGTGAACCGTGGAGAACGTGAGCTGTATTTGAAGTTAGGAGAAGTCGCAATGATGTCAAAAATGATTGGCGAATGATCCGAATGGAATATAGGATTGTCTTTGCAAACTTCTATCTGAGTAGAGGAGAATATAAGATCAAGGGAGGCATTATCGCTCCAAATTGAAGTGTCTCTTTCTGGTGCGTCTCCTCCCCACATCTGTGAGGAAAATAGAGTGAAAAAAAAACAAAGTGTATAAATTATTGGAAAAAAGATTAAGTTTAAATAACTGCAGGAAGTCTAGTACACTAAGGAAATATATTTTTCTCTTAGCCGACCACACGGTCAGCGGAGTTCACAAGATAGAAAGAAGACAAGAAACAGCACCATATTTGGCAGTGATGCGAGCTCGAACCACAATCACTTAAAGTGCGTGTAATTTAGGGTTTTTTTCCCTCTCTAGAGTGGGCCCCCAGAAAAATCTGGCCCACCTTTTGATAACATCAGGTGGGTCAGAGTCTCGTATCGAGAGAGTACATGCTCCATAGGGACTGGCCCACCTTCCCGTGGTGTGGACGGGTACCCGGACTCATTTGTCCAGGTGATTGATGCTTCTGGTTAGCCAAGTGACCAGAACATAACAACAGAACACAAACATAATACATACAAACCTATACTACTCACATTTCTGGTACGAAATATTCGAGGGGGGAGATGAACTCATGTTCTAGGAGCTGCTCACATGAGGAAAATTTATCTTCACAGCGAGTTGCATTAGTATTGCACTAGGTTCAGGTAAAGGAACACAGACAGTGGTGCTGCAACTGTTAATGCAGATTCGTTGTTTTAGACAGGACTATCAGAGGTTCAGCGCCAAGACTGCAGGAAGAAATAGCTTTCGATGATATAGTGTTTATGGACTATCATGGAATATTTTCCTCGTTTTAAGAGAGGCTTTGGCTGGGGTCCTCAGGCCTCTATCAACCAGTCTGCATCCATTCACTGTTCAACTCCAGACTAACAGAATTAATTAGAGCTCTTCTTCATTTATTCCTTCTACTCTTGTTCTCTGGAAAACCTTCAATCACACGCACTTCCCAAAAATTAAAATCTATAGAAATTCATGTCTAATGTCAACAAGTATCTCCTGTCTTCTCAACCTTTGGCTCATGTATGATGCGAGAGAATCCTTGATGGCGTAATTCAAGGCAAAAATTCGCTTACTAAACATTTAGAAAACCATAAACAGATATGTACATATAAATAGACGAATAATCAGATAACCACTAAAGTGAATTCCAACTCCAGTTCAAAGTCATAATAATAAACATTTTGTTGAAAAGCTAGACGCACAAGAAGCTACAATAGGGTCAAATGTAGAATCCTTGTATTTGAAATTATGGTTGATATTCGCGCATGTACAATCTTTGATGATAAGATTATAGTTGAGAATAATTCCGTAGAAGTAGTATCAGCAGTCCATCGAAGAGACAGAAGTAAGATGCAGATATAGGCACTAAAGAACTGCCGGTTGAGCGTTGGTCCATAGGCACCAGCGGTCCTAGTTCTTGCCAGAAAAACATACCTTATATTAAGTAACCACCGCCACCTTTCCTGGATCGTGGGTATCATGCACTATGGGTCCATGGACTCCTGTTGCTTGCGCCACACAGACATATTTGGACTCATCTGATGAGCATACTCGTTTTCAGTCCTCCAGTGTGTTATTGACACCACAGCCGCCTTCAAAGATGGTCAGCGGTGAGGAGAGGGAAAGAGGAAAAAGTTTCCTTTGTTAGAAAAAGGAATAAAATAAAAAATTTATAAATAAGAAAATCATCCCTTTTTTCCATTCCGATCTTCAAAGTTCGTGTTTAAAAATCGAAGTTTTTATAAAAACCCGCTGACTTCAGAGATAAAACATGAACGCCTCAAACGTACTCAATGATTATTAAATCCTTTTCAAGTAAGGAATTATTCTTTTTGCCTTTAAGTCACGAAAAAAAGTGAACGAAGTATAAATCTCTTACTTTTAAAGAAATCATTGTGACCTAACACAGAATGCATCTAGAGCGAACGAAAAAAGAAGGGGGAGGGAGAGAGAGAGAGAGAGAGAGAGAGAGAGAGAGAAAGAGAGAGAGAGAGAGATTTATGCAAGCGCTAGCTGCTGTCTAACAAAATGTATGTGGTACTTAGGTTAGAAGGAAAATAATTTATGACACTTAAATTACCAAGTAAACATCTCTCTGGCTACTTACAGACAACCCATATTTCATTCTCTTGCAGTACGTTAATGCTCCTCCAATGTTTTTTTTTTTTTTTTTTTTTTTTGTATTTTACTTCTCCTCGCATCTAAAGCCCCCTATCAGCGTAACACTTCCTGGAGGAATTCAAAACAACCATTTATTTTTATATATGATTTTTTTTATTAGGGTCACGTGGTTCGTGAATCTCTGGCACTAATGACAATGTTTTTTTTTTATTTTATTTTGGCGAGTGTAATTACCTGTGACCGCATAAACTTGGAGATAACTTCTTACAGATCGCTCGTGAACGGAATTCTCAATAGTCGAGCGAGTGCTTCGACCTTACGATAACGGTCGCTGCAATAAATGGAAGAATCGCTTAAGAATTAAAATTCGATTTCTGCAAATTGTGATAACGAGCTGCGAGCAGAGAGAGTTCTTAATTAGAAATAAATAGAGGCAAAAAAAATCTTAATAGAGGATAAAGTGTTTAGCTCATTGATAGAGGCGTTTGCTAAATGAAACATGGCTGAATTATGCTTTAGTTTCACTAGCTTATTCTCTCTCTCTTTTTTACAGTTATTCGCCCCTTTTATCTTTATCGCGCTCTCTCTCTCTCTCTTTCTCAATTATTCGCCCTCTATTTCTCTTTTTTCTCTCTCTCAAATATTTTCCCCTCTTTCTCTTCATCTATAACTTTCTCTCCCTCAATTTGCCTCTCCTTTTTTGCTTTCTCTCTCACTTTCTTTTTCTCTCTTTCCTCCACCCTCAACCATTGCTCTCTTCTCTCTCAATTTTCTCCTCTCTTCTCTTGATCTTTCTCCCTCAATTTTCTTCTCTTTGTCTCAATTTTCTTTTCTAATCTCTTGATCTCTTTCCCTCAATTTTCTTCTCTCTCTCAGTTTTCCTCTTCTCTTTCTCTCTTTCCTCCTCTCTCAATCACTCTCCTCTTTCCTCCTCCCTCAACCATCGCTTTCTTCTTGATCTCTCTCTCCCTCTCAATTTTCTTCTATCTTCTCTTGATCTCTCTCCCTCAATATTCTTCTCTCTGTCTAAATTTTCCTTTCCCATCTCTTGATCTCTCTCTTTCTCTCAATTTTCTCTCTCTTTCTCTCTCTCTCTCTCTCTCTATCTCTCAGTTTTCCTCTCCTTCTCTTTCTCTCTTTCCTCCTCTCTCAGTTTTCTTCCTCTCTCAATCACTCCCCTCTTTCCTCCTCCCTCAACCATCGCTCTCTTCACTTGATTTCTCTCTCAATTTTCTTCTCTCTTCTCTTCATCTCTCTCTCTTAATTTTCTTCTCTCTTTTCTTGATCTCTCTCTCAAATTTATTCTCTCTTCTCACTCTCTATCAGTTTTGTTCTCGCTCTCAATTTTCCTCTCTCTGTCCCCTCTTCCTCTCTCAATTTGCATCTCTCTCTCTCAATTTTCCTTTCTCAGTTTTCTTTTCTCTTTCAATTTTCCTCTCTCTCTCTCTCTCTCTCTCTCTCTCTCTCTCTCTCTCTCTCTCTCTCTCTTTCTCTCTCTCTCTCTCTCTCTCTCTCTCTCTCTCTCTCTCTCTCACACACTTTTCTTTGCTCTCCAAATTTTCCTCTCTCTGTCTCTCAAATTTCCTCTCTGTCTCTGTCTGTCTGTCTGTCTCTCTCTCTCTCAGTTTTCTTTTCTTTTTCAATTTTCCTCTCTCAGGCTTTTTCTCTCAGTTTTCTTTTCTCTATAAATTTTCCTCTCTCTGTTTCTTCCTTTCTCTCTCTCTCTCTCTCTCTCTCTCTCTCTCTCTCTCTCTCTCTCTCTCTCTCTCTCTCAATTTTCTTCTCTGTCTCTGTCTGTCTCTCCTTCTCTCTCTCAGTTTTCTTTCAACTTTCCTTTCTCTTTCTCTGCCTGTATGTCTGTCTCTCTCTCACTCACTAAATTTCTTCAAATTTCCCCTCCCCTGCCATTCTGTTTACGTATTCCAATCTGTCTCTGTTTGTGTTGAGCACACGGAATCCTCTAACCACAATTGCACTGATTATGAGTACCGTTTAAATCAGTAATTTCTTTAATAGAGCGTGTTCTATTTTCAGGGCACTGCTCAGCTGCCCTATTTATATCCAAAGCTGTTCTTAATATAAAAGTTCTAAATATAAAAATCTCTCAGTCAGCTACCAGTTGAGTTCACTCGTTCATTATTAGGGTTTCATTTTTTTAAAGAGCAAAGCAATTCATCAAACAGAAGCGGAAAATTGACTAAGCATGACTGGAAAATCCTCGAAGCACGACATAACATTAATTAAAGGAAATATTTAAAAAGGAATGATGAAAAGGCGAACTCTTCATTGCCTGTTATTCTAGGAAACCTAATGGCAACAGTTAATACTGTATTTTATTGAGTAACATTATAAAAGTATATCATCACAGAGAGAGACAAAACTCCAATATCTTTTTCTATCACCGCAGAATCCGATAATTGTGTTGGAAAATTTTATTGAATGGAAACCTCAGTATCGGCTTCACAAGCTGCACGATCAAAATACCCTTGTTTGCTTCTCCGCGTGAGGATACTTTGACAAAACCGTCGCTCTCCCAGAGAGAAGCAAAAAAAAAAAAAATCTCTTTCTAGAGGCATGTTATGTTGGACTTAGAGATACGGAAGTGTCAACAGTTCTGTTTACACATCCGATATTTCGCGAGGCAACAGCCAAGACGCATAGCTCTCACCCTATTGAACGTATGAAGTACATTTTGCGAACTGTCAAGTGAAAAGCCAGTTTGAATGTCATCTATCGTAGGATAAGAGCAGGAGAGCCTCTTGAAGGCGCAAGAATGAATTATGAAAGAGAAGTATTCATTCTTTTCATATGCGTACACCACACACATACACAGAAACTGCAAGAAATTTAAAGCGAGGAAAAACGAGATATTCCTAGATGTACAAGTATCTAAAGAAATCGCAGAAAGAGTTTCCAAGAAATCTTGTTTCTTTATTGAAAGAAACCATTACTTCCTCCTCCTTTCCTGTAATTTCCGCATCCACAACAGATCCGAACTCCAGTTTGCAATACAACAAACTTTTATTAAACACGAATAAGCCAAACCCAAATAAAGGTGACCAAATAAACACAATCTTTTTGTCCTATTAATAAATGCCCTATTATTCCTCATATACCACTGTTGTCACAATGAAACTGCCTTCTGTTAACTGTCTAAAAATATCTCACTCCATATCTGATGGTATATGTGGTCGGTTGCCATGGTTATTGTAACCTCCAGTTGCAAGCATTTATGTGGTACACAACTGAACAGTGCTATACATATTTAAATAAGTTGAGCTTACTAAAATTGTTGATAGGAAACATTCGTTTTATTAAGGCTCTTAATGTTAGATTTGTACCGAGTACTGGAGTCTACCACCAACTGGCTTTGTCATTTAATTAATTAGTTTTGCAATTAAATCTAGGTAAATGATGATTTCAAACTACTATAGCGTGGTCACAGATTTTCTCAAATCCAGGTATGAAATGCAAACTACTATTAACTTAAAACAATACTCTGCAATTGGCGTACCACCCACCAAGAGGTTTCAAACTTAATAATGAATCGTAAATGTCTTCCAGTTATAAAAATCCACAGCTATATATTATTATTAGTCATTCTGTATTTTCGCCTGTGCTGGTACACCTGCAGAAGACCGATATAAGGAGATTTGCAAATAATTATCAAATTTTATGTGCAAATGCTTTTCCTCAATTCACATTCAGCCAAACACTTCGTCATTGAATTCACTGTCACTCATTTCGGCCACTAACCAAAGGCTGACTGTAGCGAGTCTAGCCCTCTATCTTTCAGAACGGTGACTAGTTGAGCTATCGATGAAGGAGGCGCTAGCCTGGTTCCTCATCTTAGATTCCAGTCCACAGATTTCCATAAGGTTAAAATAGGAACTCTGCACTGGCAGTTCCAACTTTTATACATTTATGTCCATGAACGATTCTCGAACAGCACAGGCAGTATTGGCATGGGGAATGATCCTGTGAAAACAAACGTGGGTCTTCCTCCGAACATCATTGTTCGTACTGTACCTTCCAGACATCCACCACAGTTATCCAAGAGTGGTGTACAATCTGGAGTATGATACCATAGAGATACCAATGTTGAGATAAAAACAAAATTATAATCAAACCAACTAATTATACTTCTCGCTATGCTTCGTATCTGTCTGCGCAGGTTGCACAGTGGTATCCTCACCGTCCTCCCCACAGCAGATGGAAAAGCCAGGATTCAAATCCCGTCAAAGAAGCGAGGAACTTTTATGGGCTTTTTTCCTCTACATGGCCGAGTTAGTCGGTCTCAGGAGTAGATTCAATTGGGTATAGAATCCAACCATTTATGTTTATGCGGTTTGGAGGAATCCACGATACTTATTTCATGATTGTCTTTTAGATGAAGTGCAAAGGATTATCCTAAGGAATGTGATACCCTCTCTTCGAGTAAGGAATGAAATAGTATTAATAATAAATCTAATTAACTTCATTTAAGTTTAATCTTAAAAGTAATGTATTGTGAATAGAGAAACTTTACTTAAGAACTGTGTTGTATTACATTGCAAAAATAACTGTTTGAGTCTCTAGGAGTAACTGGAATTTAACCATATCCAGCACTTTGCTTGGCAGTGCTGCACTATACAGTGAGACATGTATGTTAGTTTTTTTGCTGGTATCTGAATTTTGGTAAGGAATTTCATGTATTTATTTATTTATTCAATTATTTCCTCGTCTTTTCACTCTTGAAATGGTGAAATCTGATGGTACCATCGATTGGCCTCAATGGTATGGGAATGCTGCACCCATAGGACTTGTACCTGTGGGTGCTGGATTTAGTCCACGAAGGAAAGTACGTGCACATAGTTGTGGTCCGCCTAAACGTGACATGAGCGAGTACTAGAAAGCAGCCTTCCTGTTGATCGCTGCTTCCCAGTACAAAAGTGGACAGAAACAACCAAACAACACCCACACTGCACAAACATAACACTACACTCATTCCTGGCAATTTTTACAGTTTTGTATATCGTCATAGAGTAACAACGCGGGGATAAAGTAATGTTTAGGGGATGTCCTACATAAGACACAACGCATGCCCACCTAATCAGAATAGGGCACAAGATTCGTTACTCCATAGAACTGACTTCCATTGCTCTATGCACCATTGCACCATACAAGGCAAAACTACCGAGTTAGGTTACTGCTGTTTAGCTTATGCATTCTTTGTGGTGTGTTCGTATAGCCCTAAACTCCTCTGGACGTCTTAAACTTCTAATTATGTTTTGCAGGGATGTCATGAGATGAGAGGGTGCACGGATACCTTTTGGAGGGTAGTATATGTGGGCCTATTATAGGTTTATGCATGTTGTTTTTACTATAAGTTAAAGGAGATGGTGGTACCAAAGTCTGTTGGCATCGCACACTAAACGAAAGAAGGTTGCACCCTTACAAAGACAGACATGTGAAGAAGCAGGAGGTTCGTTTGTGGGCAATGCCATCTTAAATTTATTGAGATTCAAACGAAATATCTTACGTAACAGCGGAAAGCGAGTCCAATCAATAAGTGAAAACTAAACAAACCGTGGTGTAAATAATTATACACATCATACTCCAATTTAAAAAAGCTGAAGATAAATTTTTTACTTTCTTTTAACGAAATCTGGTAGTTAGTTAAATTATTTTCATCATTTTAAATGGTAATAATAATGATAAAAGATTTTTATATCAAAATATCAAAATAAATGTAGATATTTCATTATGTCTGATTAGACGTTGACCTACAGCTGTTAACATTATCCATTACTAAAACTGCTGCGCATTAATTTTCTGTCCATAACATACATTGTCATTTGAAAAATCCATCTGGAACTGTTGCTATGAAACTAGCGACACGCGAGCATTCAGCGATGAATTATTTTCTCTGTCACCATAGCAACAGCAACGATTGTTGTTGTTCCTAAGTGTAATTACTACTCTTTTTTTATGGTGGATTGAGAGGAAGGTTGTAGATAAAGCTCTTAGCAGCTTATGTCACAGCATTTAGGATCAAAAATCAAGCTAAATTAACCTCTGTAGAAAAAGAATATTTCAAAAACACCAAAAGTGCTTACACGAGTATTACCGTATATTTACGTTACAAAATATATTCTTGTTCGGTGGAGGATGACCTTTTGTTGTTCCAGCTTTTAGGTCAAAAATAAAGGGACGTACATATCGGTGGGCAATCATTTCCAATGGGAGTTTGGAGGAATGGAAAGCGATCTTAAGAATCGGTCGTTATGTGGCGTTTTCCTAGTTTCGTTCTTTTACCGTGTCTTGATATTTTGTGACGTCAAGGACGCTTAAAGTGACGGCTAGCTCTTACATTGTCCTCCCAAAGATTTTTTTTTTCCCTTTTTCTTTCGTTCAAACGTTTATGTTGGGCATAAATGTTTGCTTGATACGAAGTATATCACCATAAACATTTCTTATGCATTCCAAGATATGGGCTATCCGTACGCCTTCTGTCGTCGGGAATTTGATAACCGCTTGAGCGTCTTTACGCCCCCATAGCTACCCTCCCGTCGTTGATAGCCTTACGGGAAAACACATCTAACGCACATTGCCTAAACAGCTGATTCTTGCTGCTAAAAGAGGGGATGATGGAAAGAATTTTTGCGTCACCTCTTTTCACTGTTTATTTTAGCTGCTTTTCTTTTATGCTTTTTGTTATCAAACGATTCGTGTACTTTAGCTTGGAAGATGGGAGGAGATTTCGTTCAATTGTACAGTAAAAGGAAATTTATTATATTAAATAAGGTTTCCTGCTTTTTCCTTTTAATTTTGGAAGCGCTTGCATTGGAGCATGGTATTTACACTCGATCAATCTTTTAGGAAAAATTGTGTCAAGACTCTACTGGTGAAAGTATTGTACCACTAAGTAGTAAAACGGAAGGTACTTGGTCGGTTTCTTCAAGGATGAACACGTTCTAGAAACGGACTCATGAACAAACTCACTGCTTTTCAAAATACATCACGAGTGATATTCTTTATTTGTCCACAGTGGAACTGTCTGATAGTAAACTCGTAACCACAGCGAAAATACTCCTTTTTAAATTGATAATGCGTAGCAGTAGGGATATAATGGCGTTCACGGTGATAGGAGCGTACGATGCATCTTACCGCAGCGTGAGCTAGTTTTAAATCACAGATCACCCACCGGCTGAGCGTCAGCCAAACTATCTGCAATTTCAAAGGTATTTTATTTCGATGAAAGTCATTGTGGACCAACTTTGGTGACCAGGGTGGATGAGGTACCAATTCAAATGACGCATCTGAAGTTGCAGCCAGCCATTGCAAGGCGGGATTTGTGTGTAAGGGCATTATCCTGATAAAAGAGTACACGATGGAAGAGCTTTCCTCATTTTTATTTTTATAGTAGCACATAGTTTAGGAATTAGGTAGGCATAATAATGAGCTATGATGGTTTGGCCATGTTCAAGGCAATCAGTGAAGACAACACTATGAGAATCCCCCGCCCCAAAAAAGGATGATATCACCTTTTTTACTGATGATTGCACCCTGTTTTTTGAAAGTGGCGATCGACCTTGTTGTTTTAAATCAGGGTCAAAGTGATGGAGCCCTGTTTCTTCCATTGTTTAGTATCTGTCACAAGTCTTCATTTTTAACAGGACATGGCTCGATCAATGACAAACTGTTAAATTAGGCCTTCCCCATAAAGATAAAGAAGACTCGAAACGCTTCTTATACAACTGCGACTTATACAGCGATTTAAGAGCACCGTTAAGATCTTTGATTGCGAACTTTGTTCCTGGTGATGAAGAACCACTTCTTGCAAACTGCCAGACCTTCCACCTCGTACAAGATTTTTCAATAAATGTGTTCAACCGAAAAGGTACTCTACAGACTACAAAAAATCAGCGAAGTACTTCAACTGCTTAAATACTTCATGAAAAATGGTTCTGGCCATTCCAGTTGTATTTCTCCACTTGTAAAAATTAAACCAATCTCTGTTATACTGGACTAGCAGACACATCTTAATTTCAACAAACTTTTTGGTCACCTAGACGTTACTGAATTAGCTTTCTTTAGACTTTGTCCTGCTGTTCCTCTCTGCACATAACATGACCAGACTGCCTTATGAGGCCCTTGCTGTGCGGGACAAAACACGTTCCTCTTACCCTCTACCACCTTTGTTTTCTGCTGATATCCACTAGTCCCATTCTATTTCAATGAATGCGGGAATTTTGTTTTATTAATAATAATTTAATTTTTAAATTAATCTTTTACAGAATGATTCCATGCTCATTTCCATGCTCATTCCAGCTCATGCTGAGTAGGTGGACCACAATCTAAGTTGTGGTCCGCCTACTCGTGGTGTAGGCGGGCACTGGGCACGCTTTCAAGGCGATCGCTTTCCTGGTGGCCAAGCGATCAGAAATAACAACATTACCAGACACATTTCTGGCCTTTTAGAGAGTTCTGTGTACCACGGCGGAGTTGAACTAATGTTCTTGGAGCCGCCGTATATAGCATACTATACAGTGGCAGATAAAAAAAGTAACATTTGTAGTGAAACGTATAAGATATTGTTCGATTACAGTCATTTTGTTTGTCACAAAGCAAAGGTATTGCGTCAGAAAACGCTTCTATTGCATCAGACAGTAATTGCAAGGTATTGCAAGGTATTGCATCAGCCATTCAATAAATAAGGCGTTGGAAGGGTATACACGCTCTTAGTATCCTGTTTTGCGAAGGTGTAAGCATGGCTCCATATGTTCAGTTGACACCAAGAAAAAAAAGTGTAGCTGTTGTTTTGTCCCACCAAGGGACAAAACAGCAGCTATGCGTGCTACCGCTGATAAAATAGGCTGCCACCAGACAACGGTATTCCGGGTGCTGAAATTAAAGCGTGAAACCGGTGATGTCAAGAGAAGACTACGCCTTCCCAAGATCGATATTTGAAACGGCTATGCCTTCGTAATCGCCATGCTAGTGTTCTGATCTAAAATTGGACTTTGAGATGGTCTCTGGTGTTGAAAAAAGTGCACCAACTATCCAAATACGGCTTTCGGAATGTGGTCTGCATGCCTATCGGCCCAAGAAGAAGCCTTTGTTGACCCAACAAATGAGGAGGAAGCGACTTGCTTGGACTAAAAGAGCAATGGGACACCATCATCTTTTCTGATGAATCGAAATTGAACCAGCATGTGGACATGTGTTGTGTCTTACGCAAGGCGGCCCCTAAACGTGAGTTCATCGCCGCCCAGGTTCTCTGAGATGGTATACAAAACTCTGTACCATGTCGCAAGGAAGGCTGCTTCCCAGTACCCACCCATGCCATGAGGAAGCGGACCCAACTATACACCTGCATAGTGTGCATAGTATTAGGGTCAGGCGCCACCTGTGGCTTCCCACATCTGCGCCATATGTTCGCTGTGAAGGAATACAGTACTACTGTAAATGCCAGAAAAATGTTGTGTGTTGTATATGACATATTGCGTTAGGTTCTGTTGTGTGTCCTGGCATTTGGCCGCAGGGCCCCTAGTGGGACTCCACGTTGCCCGCACACACCACTAGGAGGTAGCCAGTCTGCCCATTATTCTCTGGCTTGTCTCCGCCAGGGTCGCCAGAGCTTCCTGGACGGAGACAAAAAAAAAAAAAAAGGTAGAGTCGGGGAAGTACAGAGTGTACGCAAGAAAGGGAGGGTATAGCTAGAAATATGGAGGATGTAGGCGAAGGTATCCTGCAGGTTATCAATGGAGCAATAAGCGCCATCAGTTGAAAGGGGAACCCGGGAAGGACGATAAATAATACAGCAAGAGAGCCGTGTGCAAGTTGCCTGAGGAATGAGGTGGTCCATACGCCAGTTGATCCTATCCAGGTTAAGATCGGTTGGCCAGTTAGGTTAGGATCAGATGTTTGGGTTGTTCCTATTTTGTGTTGGCAATAGGGTGCTCCGTCTTGTGAAGAGGGCTTGTGCAAACTTGGTAAACTCATAGTAGTAGTTTTCTTCTGTGATGAATAAGTGTTCATTTCCTTGAGGGTTATCTTGTATACGAGTAAACAGGATGCTGCGGAGGTCCTCATAGTGTTGACAGGTATATACTAAATGGTTCCAGTCTTCTATTTCACCACATGCACAGTAGGTGGTTGTCAATGATTCCCATGGATGTTAATTTATGGTTTATTGATCTGTGTCCAGTAATGAGGCAGGTGGTATAAAGACCAGGAGAAAACCAAGTTGGAGATTTAGGAAATACGGCATTCACATACGGTATAAATTTCTTGGTGATTGGGCCCTTGTCGGTAGCAGTCCATCTGTCCTGCCAAGTCTGAAGTAGTAGAATGGCAATTTTTTTCTTTTCCTGCCTGATTTCATTCAGGTTATTGATAGAGTGTCCAAGGATAGTTGCTGGTATACCCCTGGATAGACAGTAGTGGAGGCTCCTTCGAATAACCTCCAGATCAAGCGGAAGGACGCCCGCAAGAACCTGAAGGGCTGGGTTGCTAGCTGTGCAGCATGCCCTTGTAATAGTAAGAAGGATGGTGCGCTGGATGGTTCCCAGTTTACGTTTGTTGTTGTAAAGAGTTGCCCTGCGAAACCAGACCCCTGATCCATACGTTATGAAGGGAAGCAAGATTGATTTGTACAGAACCTTAAGGGTGCGTCCGTTCAATCCCCAATCGCGACGACTCGCCCGTGCGATGAGAGCAGTGTAGTTTCTCACTTTCGCGTGGAGGTGTGCAAGATGCGGAGAGAAAGTGAGCTTAGGGTCAAGTACTATTCCCAGTAGTTTTAACGTAGAAACTAGCTTGACGGTTTGGCCTTGAAGTTTGATAGTGGGGTTTCTAGTAGGCTGCAGTGATCCCTTCAGGAGAATGGATTGTGTCTTTTGGGGTGAGAGTCTTAGTTTGTGTAGGGCTGCCCAGTTCTGAAGGATTTGAAGTGCCTGGTTTCTTCTGGCTTCCAGAGAAGCTCTGCTGTCAGCCTCAATCGAGATGGTCACATCATCAGCAAAGGCTTGTATAGCTACAGGACCTAGGTCCAGTCCAAGGAACTCATCCAGGACAATGTTCCACAAAAAATTACTAAGGACTGAACCCTGGGGGCAACCTCTGTAGATTGACCTGGTAATTCTTCGGTACGTTGAGGAGATTGTAATTTTCCTATTTGATAAGTAGTTTTCGATGCATTTATGTAAATTTAATGGTATATTTGCTTGCCTAAGTCTGCGAAGGATACTTGCCCACCAAAGCCTGTCAAATGCTCCTGCGAAATCTATTGCTATTAGTAGGTAGTATTTGGAGGTAGAAGTTGAGACTGCAGAGATGAACCTTTGCAGTGCGTCTTCTGTGCAACGCCCCGGTCGAAATCCAAACTGGAAGTTGGACTGGAGCCCAGCTTTGGTGTAATGGTCTTGGAGCCGTACTAGGAGTAGTCGTTCACACAGTTTACGGACCATGGATAAAAGGGCAATGGGTCTATATGACTCTGGTTGTTGGAGCGGTTTAGACGGATTTTTTATGATCAGTTTTACATTGGCATTTTTCCATTCTTCTGGGAAAGATCCATGGGACAAGCACTTATTGAAGAGGTCGAGTAGAAACTGGATGTTAATTTGGGCGGGCTTTTTAAGGACTTCGGGTTCAATGAGATCTGGTCCGGGACATTTCCTCTCTTTCATTTTGGTAAGAGCCTGCTGCAGTTCATCGGTGGTAAATTGGTCTTCTACAGCATTGTTGAAGTAGATGTTGTTTGCCTGGCATATTTCTTGCTGTTGTACTGTCAGAGGATCAGTATCTGTACCAAAAAGTGTGTCCAGAATATTGGCCATAGACTGCTCCCACGATGTAGTCATAGTGCCGTTTGGTGTGAGAGTGGATTGGATAACCTGCAGTGCTCGGATGGTAAGCGGTATATCAGAAGACGAAAATCGGAGGCATACCATCCTGACTGCATAACACCGACTGTAAAGTTTCCCGCCGGTCAGATGGTCTGGGGATGCATAACAAACAAATGGGTTGGGGCGAATTAAGTTTATTAACGGAACGGTGAATGTAGAAACCTACACTGCTATCTTGTAGGAGTGCCGAATCCCGTTATTAAGGATCACTACACAGACGTCCAAAACTGCATTTTTCAGCAGGACTCAGCACTTTGCTACACAACAAAATTGGTAAGTTTTATGCTATTTAGATTTAATGATGAGTTTGTCTTCTTGTCTCACAAGGCTTAAAACATACTTACACCAACGTTTTCCCTCGTTTTTCTCCCTTAAGGTGCAGTCATAGCTCAGAAATGCTGGCATTATTGTGTTGGACTGGCCCGGCCGGCAACAATGCAGATTTGAACCCTATTGAAAATTGCTGGATCATAATGTTGTCTAAAATTGCTCAGAAGAAGCCAACAAGTAAGATTCAGCTGCAGGAGAGCATTGTAAGGGTGTGGTATCACCAAATTCGGCAACCGCATATCCAGAAGTCGATTAACTCTATGCCAGATCGTTGCAAGGCTGTAATTGAAGCTTGAGGAGGAACAACAAAATATTGAGGACCTTTTTTTTTACTGATTTACGGTACATAATACTATTACGTTAACTTGTAATTTCAGTTTGTACACGAAAATGCAATAAAATGCATTTCAATATTAAAACTTGATCATCCATCGAAAAATAAGCAATCTCTAAAGAAGAAATTGATAATAGTGCTTGCTTGAAGTAGGGACCCAGAACAAACCTAACATCGAACAAATTGCAGAGTCTTATAATTGAATTACCACTACTGCATCGGGTCAATGCCAATCTAAGCGAAATTTAAAACCCACTGAAATAACGTTTTCTTACATCAATATTTAATGAAACCAATAGTGATAGAAGAGTGGAAAGATTCACGCTTATTCAAATTAAGTCTTGGTTTACACTCCGTGTCCATTTCCTTTCGTACACGAAACGACTGTAATAACTATGTCAGAAAAGTGGCAAATTCCAAACGTCACTTAAAATAACGTTATCCACATATTATTCCGCTCGTTGATGTCTCCAGAGTATAACACCATCTTCCCTTAGAAGTCCCGAAACTAATGAAAAGTGTCACGGACTTTTCCTTGTCATCATTTGAGGGAAAATTTGCGCTATTAGTGCACTTTTGGGATGTCCCATTTTCATAGCCACCTCGCTAATCGCTACAGAATTGGCAGGATGTCACATGACAGAAAGTAATGCCACTTTCTTCTGATCATCTGCTTCCCTACACTTCCCACCTGTCAGTCACAGATATTAAAGAGTTGGCGACAACTAATCCGGGCAGTGAGTTTTGGACACGCATAAATTAAACGGGCCGGAGATGACAACTCCAGAATGATACATCTTATTATTAACTCTATCTGGTATTAGTGCAACGCATCAACTTAGCTGTTGCCATGCATCGTCTCCAGATGGCGCGTTATAAAGCTACAACGTGTCTTTTTCGGTCGCTTAATTTCTGCGTTAGATTTTGATTTCGAACATTATTAAAATTATTATTAATAAAATAAATTAGCGAAAGTACAATTGGATAAATAAAAAGTATGGCATTAATACTT
This sequence comes from Mastigoproctus giganteus, assembly GCF_048544385.1. Classification (NCBI taxonomy): domain Eukaryota; kingdom Metazoa; phylum Arthropoda; class Arachnida; order Uropygi; family Thelyphonidae; genus Mastigoproctus; species Mastigoproctus giganteus. Next base: position 43,577,895 of record NC_143585.1, read on the forward strand.
TAATAAATAGAGAGGATGATTCAAAAATATGAAAAGAAAATCGAAATTATATTACAGGAGAACGATTAATCAAAGAAAGTTTTCCACTCCACCACAAGAATGGAATTTTTATAGAATCAAAGTTTTATTTGGTACCAAATATCGCCTCAAGGGGCGCTCGCTGTGTTTAAAATTCGTGTATGAACTTTAAAAGCATTCTTGATCTCAGGGGCAAGTTTCTGCTATGGATAAAGGAGGTGGTTGAGTGGTAGAAGACAGGGGATAGTTATAAATGGGCACTGCTCTTCTTGGACTGAAGTGGAGTCCCTCAGGGTTCAGTATTGGGTCCCCTACTGTTTACAATATTTATTAAAGATACTGACGAAGGCTTGTCGAGCTTATTGTCTAAATCTGCAAATGATACGCAGCTAGTGTATAATCTGGAGTTCACAAACTTCCGGTAATGTCCTGGTGTATTGGTCCATGCATACTGGATGGCATTTAGCAATTACTGAAGAGTGTATAGCAATGGTTTATTGTCGTTGTCGTTGTTGAAGGGTTTTAGGCGCATAGGAAATTCAGGCCATGTTGCGGCGTATATAATATGTCTGTACATTGCGTGTGTTCTGGGGTCAGTTTGCCCTTTGAAGGACGCATGCTCCTTCCTTACTTGTGCAAATCGTAACTCAAGGTAATCTGATTAGGAATGAAACAAGGGGAAACACAGCACAGTTTGGTTAAGAGGAGATTATGTGCGACTAAACTGATTAACTATTATGGGGTGGATGCAAAGAATCTTGATGCATTTGGATAACAGAAATTCAAGAATATCATTTGGATGCCAAAAAATTCAATGCAGCTGAGAATGAAAAAGATGACTGCTTAATTGTCATCTTAACTGCTGAGCAGCCCAAAAAGGCTGCTAGAAACATTCATGGGGTTTTTTTTCTATGATGTACATGAACTATATGGACACGAACAAGGTGGTGATTATCCCATTGTACAAAGCAATATTTAGGTTACATCTGGAATGGTGTATTCAGGTTTGGAAACTTAGTTTTAGTAAGGACATAGATCTGTCGAAAAGGATGCAGAGAAGGTTAGGTGGAGGAGCAAAAGAGAAGATATTTTTATTAAGAAAGAGTTGTTCTCTAAGTATGGAGTTTGGAATGCACACAACTGCTGGTTGATCTGATTCAGGTTTTTAAGACTTTAAAAGGGTGAATAAACTAAACGCTGAGGGTACTGTACATTATGTCAAGGGAAGTACACTGGATGATTTAAAATTTAAGTTGAGAGGGGATACTTAGAGAATAAATATCGCAAATATTTTCATTACTCAAGGTGAAAATGACTGTTGGAACCCTTTGATCTTTCAACTTACATCTAAAGTGAGGATCGAAATAATTAAATTTGCGGAGGACTGGGAAAATTCTTTCAAGAAATGGGCAAATAAAGTGAAGAAAGGTGACATTTGTTATTCTCATTTTCCCTCTCTTTTTTTGCTCAATCTGTATACCCGATAAAATGGGCACTGAGCACATAAACATTATATAAAATGAATGGTTATTTTGAATACTTGATGAAGAGAAATGGGTATTATTTTTGAAGTGAGTATACAGTGCTTACTAAAAAAGTTTTTTATTTTCAATTAGCAATATATTAAGACAATATTCTCTTCACTTCTTATTTTTCTATTCTCTAAAAGGTAATGCACAAATTATATGTTCCACAGATCGCCGACTTCGTACAGTTTTAAGGCGCACATTTGCCTCTATCAGACTGCAAACCACCTTCAATTACTATTCCGTGCGTGGTGAAATGTATAGATTTTATATCATCTCTGTTCCTATTTAGAGAATCCTTTGTCTTCGGCGGAACTTTAGCAGCCAATATGGACAAATGATGGCACGGCTGGCGATCGCCACGATACCCAATAATTTAATCTCATCGCTAGCTAAAAATGTGAAGTAGGAAGACCATTTGATTGTATTTCTCTTGCAATCAACGATAGCTCCATCTATCGTATGTCGGTGCTAAATTATAACCATCAGTGATAGCGCCAATGCACGTTACCAGCTATTAAACTCAGTAATAATAAAAAAAAGATGTTTCCTTCGCATATATACCTAAACGAATGCTTCTAGATGCTGGTCAATAAGAAGGTTCTATAACTCTTCTTGGAAACGACATTAAACCGACTTTACGTCATCGATTTTCCTTCCAGAAATGAGTTCTTTCTTCGGCCCATAGAAAATAATAGGTTTGTCCTATACCTTTAATGTCTAGTTCGTGTTCGATTATCTGCCCATTCTACGTTAGGCCTCGTCTAGCATTTATTTGCACTTAATAATAACATCTGTCCGATGCTCTTCAGTTCTCTGTCATTGCTCTCTTTCACCAAGCTCCTATCGTTCTCCACTCTGTTATTATAATGTCTGAGAAGTTCACTGTTTAATCTCGATTTGTTAAAATCAGAAAAGATGAAAAGCAGTTGTTGAACGCCAGAGTTAATTCTACAGAAAAATCACTCAAGTTAAGAGCGATTTGCCTTTGAATAAAAAAGAAGCAGCTTTACGAATTAAAATTTTTAATCCTATTCGTGTAAAATTAGTTTCAGAGAGGGATTTCAGTATCTGCATATGAAAGCGTTGATGTTTCCTCCGCACCAAGTATTTTCTTATGGTGTTTGTGAAACAAGAGAAAGCAATAACTTAAGCTATCTCACAAATCTTCGAAAAGGTTCTGTTTATTTGCATTTCTTGGTTTTCTTTATGAATTTGGGAGTGCTGATTCCGAGTATGATCTCACTTTTTGCGTAACATCAACTGATTTACACAGCAATGAAAGAAATATGCAATAATAAAATATTAGATTTATTAACGATATTTAAGTTCTATCTATAATAGAGCATTAATCTTTGCTAAAAGTAAAGAAGCTAAAAAATTTCCCTAAAAATATACATTTAGATGTCTTTGTCATTTTTTTGGTCAGTGTGATCATTCCAAACCAAAAACCAGATAGAATCACCTATCACAGCATCAACCAACCTTCTTTGGTACCTCTTCTCCGCTATATGTCCTCTACTATCGTCCACATTTGGCGTGAAAAAAAATTCATTCTCTTATCCGATTGTGCTGATTTACTACTGTGCAGTCCCAGAGGCAGAAAAAGCACGAAAACGTACTGAAACCACGTTGCAAACCCGAAAGGAATCTTGAAGCTGGGATCCAGTAGATTCTATTCTTTTAAAAGAGCTGTTAGGAACTCTGCATTGGATTTTTAGCCTTAAATTCCTCACTAAGTGGTCCAGTAAATGTGGCGCTTTACTTGAAGGTTCAGAATGTTGGTTGATGGTTCAGAATACCAATATACTCTTCTTCAAATTCATCATCTACATCTGAGGGTTCTTTTTTAGATTTAGGTTTAAGATTAAGGATTAAGAATTGGTAAGTTTTAATTGTGTGGCACACTAGAGCAATAGAAGAAGCTACGTTGAGATACACTGCAACCTTTGCGGCTATTGATTTTTTAAACTTTGACATATATACCATACAAAAGTATCAGTCGTAACGATAACTTGTGAGCTTTTTACATATTCGAGATATGGCAAAAGACAGACTCATACAACTGCCACGAAACCATCCATTAATATCCGGACACCATTCGTAATACTTGGTTACGTCCTACCGAAAAATCACGTATCAGGCACAACTATAAATATGACCGTGGGTTTTGCAGAAGACAGTAATACGGATGTGAATGCAAAATGCTACGACCAACAGAGTTAACGGACTTAAAGCGTGGAATTGTGGGGGGTGGAAAACAAAGATGATGGTTGTTTATATATTTAGTTATTGTTTTATTGTTCTTATTTCGTTTTGTTCCCTATTATGTGTTTGTCCACTTTATTCTTATTTCCCCCACTTACGCATCTGACTTTACTTCCTAGGAGAATTCCAGATTCGTGGGAACTTCTCAATTGTGTATAATTCCCTTCGGAAAGGCTGAGTGTTCAGGAATGACAAACAACACACACATTAATATATAATATGACATAGTTTATTTACACTTATATATATTCAACAAAATATACAATTGAATAAAAAACATGTAATATGCATACAAGGTTAAGTCATAAATGCATAAATTATTCTTATTTTAACAATCAATATGCTATTTTCATCATTATACTCTGTGTTCTCGCCATTCTGTTACAATACACTGAAGACCAATCATAACTTTCCTAAAGTCTCTATTTGTTATTAGTCTTTCAGTTGGACCAACAATTCTTCATTAATACAAACACTATATTCAATTACCTATCCTTAAAACATAATCAGAACTTCTCATAGGAACTTTACTATCCTTCTAATATATTATAATCATTTGAACAACAATTTAATCTATTACTTATCTTTCGTTTCTCTTGCATTTTACAATAACCTTTTTGAATTAATTAAACTCTGTTAGTATATATATATATAATTTACTTAAGAGATAATTTATCAATCAGTTTACTTCTAGTGTTATCCCTTTTTCATTAATTAATCACTATACTGTTTCACTAACAGTCCTTGTTAACTTACAGTACTTACTATTATCTTTTTTCTTTCCTTTCCGGAGAGGTTCCAAGCTTTCCTGGCTCTCAGGGTACCTTCTGGGGATCTCTTTCATCAGCTACACCTGAATTTGCTACAGATGATTTTTAGGAACTCTTTGCTGCACTGGGACTGGCGTTCTTTTTCCACCTTATTCTGGCTACCATCCATTCGCTGCTTCCTTCCTTCTCGTTGAGCTACTAATTTTTAGACTTCGTTCCGTCTAATCGGCTAGCACTTTGCCTTCACCACCTGTTAGCTTCGATACAGGATCTGCTTCCTCCTGTCTGGGACATCAGAACTCGATGCCTTCATCAAAAGGGACTTCCTCCTTTCCTAAGCACTTACGCCTTCGCTGATTTTTATCACTCCATCCTTTTACTTTCTCTTTATTTTTGTTTTTCCACCTTGTTAAAAACACCTTCTCAAAAAGGAAACTTCACAGACTCCCCTCTTCCACTCCGGTTCTCTCTTTTTGTTCATCTCAATTTCTGTACCGCCTACATATGCAAACTCTCCCTAGTTTTTCAGTTTAACCAATCTTACTCATTTTATCAACTTTCCCTCCCTTCTTATTTGCCCATTTTATTTTCTCAAGCTGATTCCTTGTTGCTCGATCTAACTTCTTATTTTAAGAAATTTGTAAACTTTCTCAGGCTGTCTGTACCTTTGAAGTCAGCCGCTAATAGTTATACTGTAGCAGACTAATTTCCCACGATCTATAAAACTTGCCATCACTGCCAGCCAGACAGACTTAAATCTAATTCCCAGCATTTGTTCCGTTTTTACCACCTTATTATCCTCTTCAGGTGTCATCGATTAAAGAAATGTCCCGACAACACATGGTCCACCGCGTTATTGTTTACCAGAGTTGACCCTTCTACTAATAGCAGTTGCTACTAGTTTCTATTGTTCTTGTTTGCCTGTGTGAGCTGAGAGTCGAAGCGTCCCTAGGTTGCTAATAGCTTTTCACTTACCGCTCCCCTTGTATGGACGTTGTCTAATTTAATCCCTTGGCTTGTAAGGTTCTCTCCCCCATATTGTCATATTATAACTTTTACTTTAAATAAATCTCACTCCTCCACAAAATATTATATTTGTAAGATTTTACCTCTTACAGAATGACAATAGGGTGCCAAATAAGCAACCGGTCTGTACGTGACATTTCAATAGCACTGAAGGTACCTAAGCCGACTAGTGGTGATGCAATCTGAAAATGGAAGCGGACTAGTATTGAAACCGTTTTAAAATTACCTGGAAAACCTCCGAAGCTGAGGGAACATTTCAAAGAATCGTCCGCTCGAAATGCAGATCGACGTTGAAGTCCTCAGTGAGACGATTGGAACACATGTCGGCACCAGTGCAGTAAGCGGGACACTGCATGATATTGGCTACCACAATCATGCAGCCCTTCACAAGTCTCATATCACATCGACTAGTGCGAGATGCCGTTCAGCAAGGCCCGCTGTTTTCGGACCTTGAACCAATTGTCTCATACAAACGACTTGTCGCATACTGCAAATTGTTGTGCACATACTGTCGTACAACGAATTGGCGTGGACACATGTAAAATTGTACTTTGGAGTGACGAATTACTGTACATGGTCTACCACTCTGATGGTCGTGCCTGGGTTGTTGGATGCTCGGAGAAAGCCACCTGCCGGATTGAATCTTCCCAACAATGAAGTTTGGTGGACGCAGCGTGATAATCTAGGGATGTCTTTCTTGTTTTCGCCTGAGGCAATTGGTTGGTTTGAACAAAATCATGAATACGGAAGTTTGTTGGCCGCCCTGGATAAAAATGGAACTTACGTTGCGGTTAGGGAAGGCCCATGCCTGTATCAGAAGGACAATTCTACACGTCATAGTGCGCGCGTTATAGTGGACAGGAGTTGAGGATATGAGCATCGAAAGGTTTGACTGGCCAGCCGAGACCTGAATCCTATAGAGAACCTCTGGAATGAATTGGATCTTGTGTGCTTGTCGGTCACACCACCCAATAAATAGAGCTGAACTGGTCACTACTTTGAAGGCCGAATGGCAAAAAATCGGACGACATTTACAAAAACTTGTTGAAAGTGTTAAATGGAGAGTAAATCTGCTATGAATAATAAGGGTTTTAGCATATATTATTAGTTTTCCTGTAAATAAAGATTATTTATAAATACGCAGGTGTTCGGATATTAATGGTAGGGCAGTGTATATCCGAGTAGTCGGTAAGCACTTGCGTAATACATGTAAATTCCACAAAAGGATAACGCTTTCAATTTCCACTGTTCACTTTGACGCTGGAGAAGAACCAACGACATCATTGGACTCTACACAAAATGCATATGGGAAATATTTAAATATAGTTTTTTTTGTTATTGCTGTTTCATTGTGTTATCATGCAATTGGTTAATACCTTCTGGTAGAACGTAAACTGGAAGTGGTAAATGCGAATTGCCTCACTGGAGAATCAACTGGAAACTCCTGCTGTTTTAAAAGAGAAAGATAAATTAGAACTTCTCAGAGTTTTCACAAAAGAGTCTAAAATTGTTGAGAGTAGAAAATAACGACCATTCTTAAACCAATCTGAATAAATATTCATAACTTTAATAATTCACTTTATTTTGCTGATAGGGTTGCTTCTGACACTAAACTGTCACAAGATGTCCATAATGTTACAAACATAAGATTCATCGCAAAGCACTAGCACTTCGTAGATACAAAATAAATCAACATGTAAATTAGTCCGGTGCATATATCCAACGCAGAAACATTAGGATAGCAAGAGAGTAATATCAAGGGATTTCAACAACTTCATTTATTGCATTTCTCGCTTATTAATGGATATGGAACAGTGCCTACTTCTAGAGTGAGTGAGTGAATGTCTAGAATTTATGTATGTATTAGAAAGCTCGGATTTGTCTGGAATTGTCAAACCATCATCTCTTAGTCAGTAAGCCGATTAAAAATTATGGAAATGATGTCATTACCATATTATAACAATAATTACGCAGTGGGGGTGTATATAATAAGAGGATAAATGGTATTTACGTATCCGAGTACTTCGTTAATACTGAAGGCTCTATTTTAAACTCAGTTGCAAACTCTTCTCCTCCATAAGATAAATCGAACTTAATAAGTGATGCAAACTATTCTTGCTTATGATTTAAAAAAAAATTCAGGATTTTAGAGAGGTATATTTAGTGGTTAAGTTGTTTTAGAAGCGCACGTTTCAATGAATATTAAGAAAAAACTGATGAATTTATTTACACCTGAAAAACATTTATAATGATTCTGATGTATTTTTTTTTTTGTGGGCAGCAGGATTTAAAGTACATGAATAATGGTCGTATTTCTCACAGATTTGTCACGGTATTGCACTACTTTAAATAGGTATAGCTGCATTACAGTTTTAAAAACTGTGTTTTCGCATACCGCTGTAGTGTCTGAAAAGGAGTATCTTCTTTGTACATCTTTCTAGCTTCGTTTATGCCTCCTGGTTGGGAGGGGACTCCTTGCTTAGGTTGAGTGGGTTATGCCGTTTGTCAGTCTTTCTTATGACCTGGTAGACTGCTGCTGCGTCTGAAGTAATCCTTCAGGTTAGCTATCGCTGTCTTCTGTTGCTCGACGAGGTCTATTAGGCCCCCCTTCCTCCTACTTTCCAAGCTATTGTCAGTCTCTCCACGCTGACTTCGGATGGTGTTGGCTGCACTTGGTCATCATTGTCCCTATCTTTCTCGTGATATCCTCCAGCTCGGTGTTAGTCAAATCTATAACTCCGAAGGAGAGTTATCACTGGAACTGCATAGGTTTTTATCGCTTTAACTCTGTTTTCTCCATTCAGCTTTGCTTTGAATATGCTGCTGAAGCTGATGGTATTTTTCAGTCAGGCAGGCAGGCAGGCAGGCAGGCCTTGATCTTCTTGTGTTCTAACTGCTGCATCATTCATAAATATTGTAGATGACTCCCTTTTTCACAGCTGAGATCTCTTTACCAGTCTACACCCGGTTGTTTCGGCCGACTAATTTTCCTTGATGCAATACGTGGCTTTATTATCAGTATTATACATTTATATTGAAAACTGTTTAATGTGGTGTTTTATAACCTGTTGTCAAGAAATTTAATTTTCTTAACAAATTTATATATTGTAAACTTTTTGGAGTTCCTTGTAAGTGTTCGCTGGCTGTTATGTAGGGTCTTTGGCACTGTACTGGTGATTGACACGATGATTGGGATGGTTGTCACTTGTTGCATATGCTACATCTCTTTGGTCTCCAGTCTTGGGTTCGTGTATTTCCTGATTTTCTTCTCATGGGTTTTCTGCAGGTTGACTGTGTTGGGCACCGCTATGTCAATCAGATAGGATGCCTTCTCTTTCTTGTCGACAAGGATTATGTCCAGTATTTGTGTGGGATTGTCTTGTCCTTATTATGGCGCAGTCCAAGTACAGCTTGTGGGTTGGGGTCTCTAGTACTGCCTGGGGTTCGTACTTGTAATACGGTACACTTTCTTTGATCAACTGGTATTTGCTTGCTAGCTTCAGGTGTATTATCCTGACTACCTGGTTGTGTCTACGAGTATACTCAGTCTGGGTGATCACCTTGGATCCCACATGTGATGTGTTGGATCGTTTCTGAAGCCAGGTGGCATCGTCGACATATCTCATATGCCACTGCGGGCTCCTTTGCGGTGTATTTTCTATAGTTTCTGGTGTTGATTACCTGGTCTTGGATGGCCAGCATGAATCCTTCAGTCTTGCGGAAGAGCTTATGAGTCATGCATTGAAAGCAATTTTATCTATATGATCTTGATGGAGGTCATTGTAGTGTCTGCAGCGGAGTGTCTTCTTTGCCAATCTTTCTAGCTTCGTTTGTGCTCTCTGGGTGGGAGGAGACTCCTAGCTTAGGTTTAATGGAATATATCGCTTGTCTATCTTCCTTATGGCCTGGTAGACTGCTGCTGTGCTTTTCTGGAAGTAATCTTTCAGGGTCGCTATCGCTGTCTTCTGTTGCTCGATGAGGTCTGTGAGGCTCCTTCCTTCCTCTTTCCGAGATATTATTAGTCTTTCCACGTCTGATTTCGGTGGTGTTGTCGGAATTGGTGATCATTGTCTTTGTCTTTGTCTTTCTCATGATTTCCTCCAACTCGATGTTAGTCCAATCTATGATCCCGAAGGAGTATGTTAGCATGGGGACTGCATAGGTGTTTATGACTTTAATTGTGTTCCCTCCGTTCAGCTTTGCTTTGAGCATGCTTCTGAGTCTCTGATGATATTTTACCAGGAAAGCCTTGATCTCCTTGTGATCTAACTTCTGAGCTCCCAGGTATTCGTAGATCTTTTACTTTTCCATGGCTGAAATCTCTTTACCAGTCTGTAGCTGGTAGTTTCGGCCGACTAACTTCTCCTGACTTAGGTGGTTTCCCCTACCACCCAGACGGCTTAAAGGAAGCTAGAAAGATGGGCAAAAAAGACACTCCATGGCAGGCACTACAATGACCTCCATCAAGATCACATCGATAAAATGGCTTCCAGTCCGTGGCTTTATTATTATTATTATTGTCCCGGATTTAATTGACTTTGCAGTATTTATTATTATTATTAACATTAGAAGACACCTTGGGACAATTACAGTGTAGAAGGATGTGTAATGTTAATGACTAAACAATCACAACATAGGATTTCTGAGTTGAAAATTAACCAAAGCACAATCTCTGCTGACAATATCGTTTGCCCGATATTTTCAGTTATCAAAAGGAATATATGGCAGTGTAATTTAAATGGATTAGAAAACTCGAATTCATAATTACAAATTTAAATTTGTTTTTCCTTTTTTTAATGACTGTAATGCGTATTTGTTGCCCTCATTAGCACTGCATATGTATCATTAATTTGGTTGGGCTCACTGCACGTCATTTATTGGCAAACCTCCCAACAGAAAGTGAGTTACAAAGAAAAGAGTGTAGTTGACGCAATTAATATTAATTATATCCACTTTCTTTCTTCGCGTATATCCTACGTTTGTCGATTAACATGCTGCGCACATGAAGACCAAAGTCGATAATCACCAGTGAGGATCCTCCTTAGTAATTAATACCATTTGCGCAAAGAAAAATGTCATGTCAGTGTTGGCAGCTCCCTCTGGTGTAATTCATTAACCAACAGAACGGTAAGGTACCCTTCAGGCAAGTTAAAATGACGGGCGCTATTTATTTTCGGCGCAGTGGTATGCTCATCTTGAAAAATCACTATATGTTTTAGTCAGAAAATATTATTTTTATCGCTAACGTGACGAGAAAAGTGAAGGTAATATTAATTTATTGTTTGCAGCCGTTCGAAACATGCTAACGGAACTCGGATAACTTTTGTTATAGACCGTAAGAGAAGTGTTTGATTTTGACAGTTGTCACTGATTATAGCAAATAGTCTGGAAGCCAGTGCAATTTAATGCAGTACTCTTGACACCAGCCTCAGAAACGGAGCTGAATTACTATAAAAGTATCTTGCGAAGATACTTTTAAACTATTTATTATTTTGTGTTGGATAAACTTAATTTAAAATAAAATAATTATTAACTATTTGGAGAGATGATGGAAGATGGAAAGTTTTATCTCGATGGAGAGACATTCCTATGACGAATTCTTACTGGAAAAGAAACATGGGTACATCACTACGAGCGTGAGAGCAAGCACATGTGGAGTAGAAACACACGTCATACTCAATAACCAAAATTCCAAAGTGCTTTCTTCCGAAAAACTGATGATGTTGTTTTGGGATTTTAATTAGCCTTTTCTGAAACATTATCAGGAATTTTAAGAGTTTGTAGGAGAGCAAAATATTGCTTCACATTCGAAGGGAAACTTAAACCTGATGTTTAAGAAACGTCACGCAGAGGTTTGCTTCCAAAAGGTTTACTGCAGCAGAAAACCTTTCAAACTTCATTCAAACGTTTAAGCCATTGAAAGGGCTAAGTGGATAACGGAATCCACACACAGCTGTTATCCAAGTTCTGGAGCTCCCACATGAACATCAGAGAGCGAGGACCGAAGAGATTTCCTGCATGAAACGATTGACAGGCTTGCCTCTCTTAGAAGGATTACAGATGACGTTAATAGTTCTTTGGAGATCCAATGTCAAGAAGGGCCATTAATACACAATAGGCAGAGGCAGGATTACGTTCATGTTGTATATTACGTCCATTCCAAATCACCGCAAACCATTATGGAATTAAAGCGACTTCAGCAGAAATAGAGCCAGGTGGAATACGAAGGATCATCTTTAATGATAAGGCAGGATTCTGTGAGGAGGAGTGATATATTAAAAGGATCATCATCATCTCCCAACAAAAGAATACAAATCAAGTACCCCAGAAACCATGATATGGTGTGCAGTCTCTTATAACTGCCTCTCATCGCTGTATTTTGTTCAAAACATTGAACAGAGATACGACTTTAATTTTAATTGTGCTTAAACCTGCACTTTTCCAAACAGTTTTAAACTTGTACTTTACAAACGGTTAACCATTTATTCTAATAGGACAATGCTCGACCCGTATCGCTGATTTAAGACAATTTTTCTGCAATGCCTACACGCTTCTCTGGTCTACAAAGACCCTCTGATTTTTCTGCAATGGAGCATGTCTGGGATAATAGGACAAAAGCTTTAGAGTTAAGGGATTAGTTAACCAATGGTTGGTGGGATATTTCTGAAGAGGATATCAGATACGTTTCAATTCTCGTAATCGGGAAAGTTAGAGTTCATTGAGGGGGCACCAGATGATCTGTTTGGTTGTGAACAGCATGCATCAATACATTACCACCTCCAAATGTTATCTCTTTCCGCAGTGTTAACGAGGGATCAAATTCATCAAAAAAGAATCATCCATACATTGTCTTTCTGATGTTTTTCTATTCTCTCTCTGGGCGACCCGATTTAGTATTTCCTCATTAATATAATAAATTTATTCTCCTAATTCGTTTCCCCATCTCGCGATGGGTACTGATAACGCGTGCGTGGGTTAGTTGTTATGTTCAGTTACTATTATTAATCGAGGAACTCAGATTGTCTTGCAGGTATTCAGAATCGCGGCTTTCTGCAGTTCCATGTAAGTTTTCTCTCGGAGGCCAACTGCTGTTAGGCTCTTTGGAGCGATGCTGATGGTTAACATGAACATAGGGTGCTAGAGGATAATAACGCCATGGCAGCACAGTAGGCAAAATCTCCCGAACACAATCTCCCGAGCAAAATCTCCCGAATCCTGAAACAATAAATTAAGAGGCACCCCAGACTAAGTTCACCCGATATCTTCCCAACTTCCTGGATTAATTACTCACCGAACATGACTTGCCATTAACGACTGAACCCGAATTTGACATAGCACTACTTCCCTGAAATCTACCTGACTTGAACAACATCTAATTCCTACCTAGGTAGGCACATTGTAACTTGGCTGTCAGCCGGAGAGGATTAGGTGGCTCTTGGGCCATCCCAATCACTAATGACGACCTATTAACAGCTCTCTTGCTGTATGTCATTTCCTTCCCCGTTTGGGGTATCTGTATCCCCCTCTTGTGTACAACTGTACTTCTCAGACGCTACCCTTTTTTTTAAACTTGGTCTCCGTCCATGAAGCTCAGGCAGCTTTGGCGGAGACCAGTCAGGGAAAACTGGGTGGACTGGCTACCTCCTAGCTGAGTGTGAGGGCAACGTGGAATATATGTTCCTTATAGTTGGGTATATTGGCACTTGTTTTCCTGGAAGTAATCCCTCAGGTGGTTCTTAATCGCTTTCTTTTTCTTCTCTTTTTCAATGAGCTATGTCAAAACCCTCCCTCCCTCCTTCTTACCGGACTATGGTCTTTCTCTCGATGGGCTGACTTCTGGTAATGTTGATTGTAGTATCGATCTTGTAATCTCCTCTAGCTCTGTGTTGGTCTGCAATCCCGGAGATGGATGTTAGTATCGGGACTGCGTAATTGTTTATGGTTCTGACCACGTTTCAGCCATTTCGCTGTGATTTTAGCATGCTTCTCAATCTCTGATGGTATTTCTCAGTCAGGCGGGCATTGATCTCCTTGCTGTCGAGCCTGCATCATCTTCAGATATTTGTAGGTCTCTCCTTCTGTCATGGTTTCAATATCTTCAGCAATCCTCAGCTGGTAGTTTCGGCCAATTAGATTTACACGATGCAATTCATGGGTCTTACATTTGTTTAGGCCAAATTGCATCCTGATGTCAGTGCTGAACTTTTCGGTGATCCAGAATATCTGTTGGAGTTGGTTCCCGGTTGCAGGATACTGTGTGATGTCATTCACGTACATCTGGTGAGATAAGATGTACAGATTCTTCTTTCCTTCTTTAAGGGTATATCCGTACTTATTGTTGTTGGATATAGGGGACAGTGGGTCCAATGAAAGACAGAACCTTAGTGTACTCAATGCAGCCCCTGAGTACTCTAAGGAAGATTCCTCTTCTCTGGAATTGCCCTGATGGGAATCGGTCTCGTCGTGATGCTCTTTACCTTGATGGTGGCCCTCCACTTCGCCATGATTGCTTCTAGGAAATGTGTTCGAGTAGGACTGATTCTGTAGATCTTCAATGTCTCTATAAGTCAGGTTTAGGGTAAGGAGTTGAAGGCCTTGTTGTATCCGATGTAGGCTGTATTTCTGGTAAGCTTGTACCATAATTGCTTCAAGGGTGAATTGCTCCTCTGCTTTCATCACTTCTGCTGCTCGGTCGTGATGTTATGGCTCTCCAAATGGTTTATATCTTCTTGATTAAGCAGCTGGTTAAAACCTTGTACATTTTCCGGAGATTGGTGATCGATCTGTACTTCGTCGGGTTTGTGGTGTTTTTATCCTTAGCCTTCAGATATGTGATTCCTTGAATGGGAGATTCTGGGATTGCGCCAGGGTGCTTTATCATCTGGGTGTACTGCCCCGTTATGTGCCTATGTGTACAGCTGAACTCTTGTACACGTTTTGTGGATGGTATCTATCCCTGGGTTTTTACAAGTTGTGAGACTTCCTGTTCGCCTGTTGTGTTATTGTTATTACTATTTTTTCTCCCTATGGGATTTTTTTCATCCACTGGTACCAAAGTACATGGGATGGTTGATTGTGTCTGATTACAAGTATTATTGTTATTATTATTGTTGGTGGAGGAATTCTTTGACTATTCTACATGCGTTCACAATCACTGATTATGATTGTGAACACATGTATTGTGAACCCAAAGATATTGTATAAAATTAAAATGAGGACTCTAAGACACCTAAATCAATTGTGGATCCTTGTTTTCTGAAGTCCAGTTTGAACAAGCTTGGATTTACTGGACAAGGTTATCCCTTGAACATAAAAACCAAGTTCTCAAGAAATGACACACAGGCGTCGTCCAACGTGCTAATATGCAACAAGGCATTGCCGATTTATGGCACTATCATCAATAGTTCCATCTTGGAACAGCGAGAAGAGAAACAGCAATAGACAAGTGGAAAGAAGGATTTTTCTAAAGGCTTTACCTGTTCTGCAGTTTACACCAATGACTGTGACTATCCCCGCAGATTTTTGTTTCAGAACTTAAATCTAAAACTTATGTATTAGATCAAAAGTATTATCCATGCTTCGAGAATTTCTGTAAGCATATTTTATTGCAGTTTTCGTAATACGCGAGCTTTTAATAAGATTTTTTAATATCGCTACATAATATACTTTTGTAGATTTATGAACGTGAGATGGCTGCTGTTGAGGGATTACTCTGTCTACTCTGAAATTTCTTAATAAGTTCCGACTTAAAGTACTTTTTGATGCATTAAATGGTCCGTTAAAATTTTGTAAATAAATTTGGCGTTTTTTTTTTCCTTTTGTTATTACGAAGGTTAGAAGCTTCTAACCAGAGGGTTTAATGACAAGGAAAGTTCACTGTTTAATATAAAACCACCCATTCATTGGCCATAATAAAACAGGGAATTAATCACAAAACACTAAGTCTTCTAACTGCATTCAGCGGCATCTGGTGCTAATGGCGAGTGATCGCATCATTTGTATGCCCACCAGGAGCCTCATTGTTGTTAACATAACATCGCTCCCTCTGTATGGCTAATAAAGAAAGCACTGTTTCTTTGCACGAGACCAAATGTTGCTCGGATCTATAGTACGATTAATGGTTGCCTGGTAACTACAGGCAGCTGATGTTTGAGGCTTGGGTGGGTAATTGTAGTCAGTGGAATGAATGCGACACCTCAAATGTCCGCGAATGACGCATTGGTTTAACCAACTTTTATAGTCATTGACAAATTGGATGTTTTTACTTCTACTCCAGTTACTTTGTTTATGAGTTTTGGAATTTCTGACGTAATGTATCCATTCTCGTGCATTCAAGGGATTGGTTTCCATTCTTTTGCTGGATATTGCACTACTCTTGAGCAACTGACATCTCCAGAAAGTTATTCTGCTATTTGTTTTAAAGATAAAACCCCTACTGTGACTAGGGTTGCCATTTCCCTCTTTCAAATCCGGGTACAAAATGGCTTCATATAGAAAATAAATATGTACCAATCTGGAGCAGAATTAATTATAATAATTAAAGTGAGGAAATTCTGAATTTATTTAATTAATAATTAAACAAATTATCTTTAATTATAACACCAATAAAATAATGTAATTAATTATAGACATTAAATTTAAAAAAATGAAATGAAGCTCGATGTCTTTTTTTCGGATGGGGTATCCATATTTAGATACAGTTTTCCCTCAGTGGAATTATGACCTCCCTATCTCTACAGGATATTGTTCGATAAATCATCGATAGGACATACCGTATCGTAACTCCCAGATCCCTTTTTTCCTCTACTTGTTTTTAATTCAGCCCCACCAAGTGAATAAGTCATTTTGGGGTTGCTGTTCCCCAAGTGTTAGACTTTGCATTTTGATGCATTAAAACAGCTACCACTTTTCTGACCGTTCTTGAAGTCTGCTCAAGTCATCCTGAAGGAGTGCTTCTTCCCACTGATCGTTAACAACTCTTCTAATTTTTAAGTCGTCTCGTTTATGAAAATGAGAAACTACAGTGGTCCAAGAACCGATAACTCGAGGATCCCACTTTTGATGTTACATCAATCTGAAGAATATCCATTAATCACAGCCTTCTGTCATCTACCCTGCAGCACACTCAAATCTTGAGCTTACAAGATTTGCAACGGTATATTTCAAATCTTGTGAGCAATGTGGTGTAGTGTGTAATTTCTTAAGTAATTAAAGTGCTTGAAAGTTTGCTTATTTTCTAGATTCAGATTCCTAGCATAGCCTTTAATTTCTGGTCTAGAATATATTTTATTATTTTTAGCTAATAAATGGAAAGAATCCTTTACAGTACCGTAGTCGGATACTGTTTGAAGTAATGCAATATCAAGGCAACTTTCTCAATACAAACCTCGGTTGTTTGGCACTCTGTTATTATTAAATATTTTCCTTAGGCATGAAGCTTATTCCTTATCTCATTTCTGGAATTCTAACTGAGATATTTGCACACAACGCGCTCATTTTCTAATGCAGTAAAGATGACAGAGTTTCACACAATGGATCATTTCTTCTCTTTCGTCGAAGAGATCTTCTTTTTTTTCTTTTTGAAAATTTTGTTGCATTTTCCGAGTTGACTCCTATTTCTAAGTCATCTTCTGCTTCAACGCTTGTCCTCTTTCATTTACTTCTGGAAGCGCTCAACAGTAATTGTAATGGTCGAATGAGCATCAAGTGGACCCCATGCCTTTTGACATGTAACGTAGATTGGGTGTTCCGGCATTGTTCACATGACGAGCTAACTTGATAACAGCTTCGGTCTCCGTGTTCACCAACACCCCTAATCACCAGTTGTCCACTTGAGCCAATAGACGGGGGATTGCATTTTCTTAGTGCCAAGCTAATTCGTAATCATTCTTCTAACATCTCTGTGGCAGAATAAAAGTCCGTTAGATATTGAACACTATGCATATAAAGAAATTAATGGTGTAATGTAAAAAAAAAATTAGACGTATTAAAAACAGCAGATGGAACTGTCAATCGCTTAAACACGCAGTTCCTGTAGAAACCATGAAACATCTTGGATGGCTAATAATAATTCTGATTGTAATAGCAACCATAGAAAGAAATTTAAAGATAATTTTTGTAATATATGCAAATAAAATAGCTCTTAAGTAAGTAAATTGAATATTCAAGAATATACAAGGTGGTCCATAGTTTATATATATTTTTTATTATTATTTTATTATTTCACCATAACAGAGTTTATTACTCGCTTAGCAACCCCCATTTATCCTTTAAAAAGGATTTAAACAATCCTGTCTTATCAGCTTGGGCTGGACTTTGGACAGGAGGTATTCTCGGACCTATTTCTCTTTAGGAGAACCGTGACAGGAGAAAGCCACTTGAGACTGCTAAAACACAAAATCATTCCATTAATGCGGTCCAGAATCAGCGCCATACTCATCAAGACACAGTCGCATTAATTCAAATCTTGATCTAGATAACTGGATGGACTACGTTTCAAGATTCAATACCAATTCCGCCTCTGCTGAAATTCCTCTCCAAAACTCCCAATTTACTGATGACCTTTCCATAATTTCCATCACAAGACAGCAACTGATATATGCTATTAACTCCCTGCGACCATCTAGTACCGCAGGCCGTGATAAGATACCTCATTTCATAATTAAATGCATTAGCCCCTATATTCTAGATGCATTACTCTCAATCTACAACTCTATTCTTTCCACACGAGTTTTCCCTGCTCAGTGGAATGAATACTCTGTGAGGCCACTGCCTAAGGTCAAAACACCAACAAGCCTAAAAGATTTCAGACCAATCTCAACTTCTTCCACCCTCCTCAAACTTCTAGAAAAGGTACTCCTTCCGGCATTAAACAAACAGCTGATGCCACAGAAGCCGAAACAGTTCCATTTCGCAGTCGAAAATAGATCCACCATAACAAACCTCATGGCCGCACAGACATCAATTCTTCAAGCCTTCGAAACTAAATCTGAATTAGCTATAGTGTACGCTGACATTGAAGCTGCTTTTGACAGCCTAGACGTCACAGCCCTTCTCAGACTCCTGCAAGTCTTCTTCAGGATTAATGGAGACCTACTAGCTTTCCTCACCGCCTTATTGAAGAATAGAAGCGTCCACCTCACTTTGAAGAAAACCCACTTTACAAGAAAAATTAATGCAGGAGTCCCTCAAGGTGGTGTCCTGTCTGGCCTTCTCTTCTCAGCGATTCTGATTCCTTTCATGAGTCATCGTGATGATGCTCTAATATATGCCGACGATATAAAGTTTCTTACCTTAATCCCACCGTCTGCAAACCCAATGGAAATTACGTCTTCCATCACAGAGAACTTGACCACTCTTTCAACTTACTTGAAGATGTTTGGATTAAACCTTAACCCGTCAAAATCTGCAATAATGACTTACTCATTGAAACAGCAACCAACAATAATTCAACCTTCAGTTTTAGGTACTCTAATTCCAATGGTTACCTGCCATAAAGATCTCGGGGTATATTTTGATCCGAAGCTGAAATTTAATGATCACACAGAATACCTCCGGAAGCGTTTTAACACCCTACGCTGAAGCGCGAAACAACACTTACTTCATTCCAACGATGCCGCAACCATTACCAGATATCTTCAAGCCACTGTTTATCCGGCTATTTTATATGCTGCTGAAATTTGGGCATCTGCGTCGCCTTCACTTCAAAAACCGGTGTTCTCGTGTGAATACTGGACCCTGAAATGGGCCACAAATAAGCATCGCCGACCCCCTCAATTGAGAACAACTGACATGGCTGAGCAGCTAAATGTACCCAGGATCCCGAGGTTAATTGACAGCAGACGTTTAATGACTTCAGTAAAAATGTACACAGGAGTAATAAACGCCCCCAAACATCTGGGATTTCTGTCAGTGGCACAATCCTACGCCATCCTTGAGGTCAGAGCCCACACTAATCCTCAAATACAACCGGTTGAAACTGTGTAGTCGGTTCCTACCTGCCCAGGCACTCCCCAAAATTCAGGCACTGCTCCGTCTTGGAGTCGACCTTCAGAAATTAGCTACCGACTACAAATACCGTCACATGCTCCTCAAGTGGATTCCATCTGTGGAACTAGGATAATTTCCTCCATATGACGTTTAGTCCTCATTTTTCATTATTATAATTTACATGTTTGTAACTCATAATTTCCATGTAACGGTATTTTTTTCCTTTTGCCAATTAATTTCATTTATAATTTCATTTATAATGTAAAACTCCTGGCCATGTCGCCGTGTTGAGTATTATTGTCTCTAGTACATGTCCTGTACTTATTAGCAATAAAGAATTTATTTATTTCCAGTACTGCGTTTTTTTGCAGGATGGAGCACCAGCTCACTATGCAAAAATTGTCCGCGAATTCTTAGACGAAATTTTCTCGAGTTGATGGATCGCACGGCGAGTTTCCATTGAATGGTCACAGCAATTCCTGTGTTTAACATCCTGTGATGCTTTTTAGTGGGAATTCTTAAAGGATAAAGTATTTAGTAATAAGAACAGATCTCTGCTGGAACTTCAGATGTCAATAGCTAAAGAATTTGAGAACATTTCTGGAATACCACGATTTTCGAAACTTCTTTGGCATTTTACTCATACCTATCGCAAAAAGAAAACAACAAAAATCTCTTCTCTAAAGGTGGATAAAATTATCGTGGATTCTGGGAGTATTTGGAATGCTTTTGCTAATTATTACTGTAATTTGTACAAATAGGACCACCTCCAGCAATGTTTAATGATTACTCAAAATAAGCGAAATGCCTTTAGTAACCTCGTAGTCACACAATCAGAAGTGATATAAATTTGACTACTTTGAACCAAGCTTGGGGATCTGATGGCTTTCCTCTACTATTTTGGAATACGGAGTACCTATTTGGTCCCCAGAAAACTCTACCAACATACATCTCCTGGAGAGAAAACAACAAAAATGTATTGGAGTGTTGCTGATGGAACACCCAGCTTTCATAGAAAGTTTGATGTCACTGATTTACAAAGGTTTCCTCTATCACCATTATACAACAGACGTGTTTTAATATTCTCATAAAAAACAAAAACTTTCGTCATTTTAATCTATTCTTAGCAAAATATAAAAGGGAATTTTGCAAAAATAGTTCACTTCATAAAACCATTATACAACTATTGTAAATAAACTAAATTTAGACATGTTTCTTGATCCTGTAGGTGAAGTTCCTCCACAATATGAGATCGATGAACTTATCATAGTGATGCCTACAGACTGAGGAGGATTGCACAATAATATGGATAGACTACGTAGAATCATCGATTTTATCACTAATAACTCAGATCGTATAAAGTAATGACTTTCAAAATCATCTCATCTGACTGAAATTTCCTTTGCTCCCTTTCTATAAAACAAAACCTTATGTAATTGTTCAAAAGCTAATTTAAATTTCTTTTACACTTATTTATAAATTTAGCTAACTCGACTCGCACAAGTTTTTTGATTTAGTTTTTAACTCTGAAAATGATTTTCTCAGCGCTCCTGAGAAAATATACCGACCATTTAAACTTTTTCTTCAAATATGAAACAAAAAAGGTGCCGAAAGAGCTTTTGTATTGTAAATATTTTATTGATCATTCACAAGTATCCTTAATTTCAGCTGGAAAACAAGATACAATGGATTTATGATAGCAAAATGCCTGTGGAAAATATATAAATGAGTATATATGTACAGATATAATCATTATATTCTATTTTATATATGTACATATATAATCATCGTATTGTCCATATATAATCATTATATTCTATTTTATATATGTACAGATATAATCACTATATTCTATGATCATTTAATCATAATTATAAAATCATCATGAACTACAGTTTGGAAGAAGTAAACCGTTCATTTTACTTCGTGCGAAAAACATTTAATAATCTAAATCTAAACACTAATCCCTCAATTTAAACCACTTTTTATACTTATAAAAGATATGTGTTTAGAAAAATCTCGATTTGATTTCTAATTACTTAAAATCTAGGCAATTATGGATAAAATTTGCGTTTTAATTTTAATGTTAAAGTCATTTTTATTAAAAAATATTATTTAATAAATGTTAAATCAAGGTTTCATTTTTATTTTATAAATTCCTTTGTCTAATGACGTAGTGACGTCACAGAAAATAGAAAATGATTTATAGAAACTGTAAATTCACAAAGATATCTTCATAGCAACTATAAACAAAATAAAAATGGCACAACACCATTTCGATTTTAATATTCCAGTTAATATTATTAAAAATATTATCTAATAAATGTTAAAATAATGTTTTATTTTTATTTTGCAAATTCCTTTCTCTAATGACGTAATGACGTCATAGAAATAGGAAAATTATTTACAGAAACTGTAAAGTTACTAAGATATCTTAATGTCAACTATAAACACAATAAAAACGGCCCAATAGGCTTTAAATTATCTCTCTATACATTAAAAAAGTTTTGCTCCTAGTGATATTTATTCGAGCCAATGGGAGATGAGGGCGAGTCAATTAAACCACTACATATGAAATTAATTATTGACAACTGCCTCCATAACGTTCACCAACCTCGTGCACGTGATTCACTGTCTAACATTTGATGTTCCATTGTAACGTTTTATGTATATTAATGAATACTGTATATTTATAAATACAGTAATTTAGTATTTTTTAAATATTTGTATAATTTGCAAATATTTCAGTGAAATACTTTAGTCCTGCTCTTTCGGATGCAACAATATTCCTCATGCATTATGGGAACCCGAAGCAAAAGGCCTTTTCCTAAGTGACCTATGTAAAAGGAGGTAAATAATTACATAGTAATATTTATTCCACCTTGAGAATTGTGCCCACTACAAACGCACAGGTAAATAATTACATACCAGGTCATTTCCTGATTAGATATCGATCATAATGACATAGTGTTTTTTGTCCTGCGGCACCGGGGGTCTGCCTCCAGCTCCACGTTTTTTACTCTGTGTAGAATGCAATACTCTGCATAAGGCCATGGTGTGTGTTAGTGGGTGCTTTGTGAAGTGTCGTTTGTATTGTTCCTATGAGCACTTAACCTGTGGCCTGTGGAGAGCCACTAACACCTCCAGTTTCCATCACCGTCCCAGGGAGGCTGGCCAGAACAGGTCACATTACGAGAGAAGAAAGCTCTGGCGGGGGTGAATCCTGGTGTAACCGAGGCATCCAAGGAGAGTCCCCCCAAAAAAATTATTGGAGAGAAGGAGATAGGGAGATGATGGGATAAAAGAAGCAGAGAACAGAGGGGGACAATAGTTGAGCCACTCTCCCGATTTGAAAGGGGAGACAGTAAGGGGGAACCCCTGGTACAGGACGCTCAACCTCGTCCAGAGGGTAGGAGTTGAAAGAGGGTGGTGGGGTGAGCCACCACGCAAAGGGGCACCCAGGGTGGGAAAAGGGGACTGGGGAAGGAGACGACCACCCCAGATGGTAGGAATAAAATAACATAGGGAAAGAGATTCCTGTTGCAAACAGACTGCCAGGGAAGTCACGGAGCTTTGTCAATGATATATAGGAATTTTGCTAGCAGGGAAAAGGAGGTGATTGTCCCTCTGTATAAGGCAATGATCAGGCCACGCCTTGAGTACTGCGTACAGGTCTAGGGGCCTCATTTTAGGAAGGATGTAGATTTGCTTGAGCGAGTACAGAGAAGGGCAACAAGATTAGTGAGGGGAATGAAGGTGTATGACACAAAGTCTTACAAATTAAATTAAATGTCTAGATAATTAATGATAGAATGCTAGATAGAGTGATATTGTAAAACCTTACAAGAAAACACTTAAAGTCACAAATATTGTTTAAGATAGTGGTCTCACGCTAATGGAATTTAATTAAGTGGAGTCTATAGTTAATGTAAAGGCAGATATACCTTGGAAATAAACATTAGAAAGAGTTTTGAATCAGTGCCCACACCGGAAACAGCAAGCGAAGATAGCAAGACGAAACAGTGGGGGGTCAACTGATAGTATGGCAAGGGACGGTTTGGTCCAGAGATGACAATAGGGGTACCAGCGGGGGGCGTTCTTGTTTACTGCAAACAGAGCGGGCGTGGCGAGACGAATCAAGTAAATGGACGCAGGTGTTTTCTGGATAATACTGAGCTCTGAAATTTCGATCACCTTCCAGAATATTCGAGAATTCTCTAGAAACGGAAGTCCTCTCTACACCGGAAGGGGCTCGACCATCGTGTCATGGGTCATAGGCAAATGAGAATGGAGACGATGATGGTCAGATAGAAATGATTGGTTGAGGAAAGGAGGGGCGTTATGAAATTTTGGGAAATAAAAGGGGAAGAGCGCGCGCAAAAGAGAGATGTGATAAAGTTTTTTTGGAGATGATAAAGTTTTTCGGAAGGTGATAAAGTTTTTTTTTCGGGAGTGATGAAGTTTCTTTGGAGGGCGAAAAGGGTGTTTTTGGAAAGATAGGCCCAGGAAACAGTCTCCGGAAGCGATCCACCAGTAGAACCAGTTATGGTGAGTTCACTAAATTCTGATGGCTTTAACAAAGTGTAGATAAGTTACGGAAAGGGGAACTTTCTCGAGATGGACCATAGAAATCCGAAAGCGTCCACCGAGAAATATATTTGAAAGGAGGACAGCGAGATAATGCTAACAGAAGAACACCGTACCGTCCTGTAGAAATAAAGTGATGGGAAGCGACTCCTACTGAATGATCCGGAACAGCAAAGAAGGATACGACACCAGGATGATCGGCTAAGCGAATAGGGTCCTTGGTAGAAGTTAGCATTCCGGAATCGGAGAAGAACGTTCCCAAATCAATGGAGGACCCGATGCAGAGCAAAACGTCACAGGCCACACGTTGTATTAGCGGTAAGATCCAAATCCCCAGAAGTAAGTGGTTAAACAACGAATTTACCTCTATGTAATTGCCAAGGACTGCAGGGAAGATAGATAAATATTAAGTGAGATTTAGGGAAGCATACAGTTAAGAGTTAAGTTAAGGTATAGATAAGTAAGGAAATATCATAGAAATAGTTTAATGAAGGATGGTTTACAGTTATGATTTATTTACTGATTAATTAATGGAGGAAAAGTAATAATTTTGGACGGGTTAGCCTATAGAGCAGGTACAGTTGTATGTTACTTATATAATGTCACTGATGTAGAGAAATTAGTCGCTAAATGCTGGAGTTTACTTGAGGGAATGAAGAAATAAATAATCCCATGTATATTTCATTTACATGTAACTTTAAAGTGCTGGGGAGAGAATAGAATAGGATAGTTTGTAAAGTGGACATTAAATTCCAGAAGAAGAATTGTATCAACCATGAAGAAGAATGTAGGATTGTGCTAGATAGGTATGAAAAAGAAAGATATAAATAGATAAATAATAAATGTCAATTGTAATTAAGAAAGAGTTAAATTAAACTGATTGTACGAGATGTTAGTGGGCCTATAGTAAGAAGAAGATGATGGATGGGGGAGCCTAATGACCAGGAACGTGATCCATGCCCTGTACCTATATATGAAGTGAATAATGTGTAATGATTTGTCTTATCTTTTATTTGTAAGTATGTATAATAAACTGATTGTATTTCACTTAATGCAAATAGTGTTTAGCCATTTCTGAACTCACAGCAAAATCCAAAGGAGGAGTGATCTAATATAGGAACTCCCTCAGAACCGGAATTCTTCTGTGAGATAACAAGTCAGATGCAAAGTGGGGATATAATTAATAATAAATACTAGAGTAATAATATAGAAAAAAAAATAATAATAAAAATATATATATATATAAAGAAATAAATAGAAGAAACCCCACCCCCACAATTGGCGATATGCCAGCCAGGAAAACTCCTCAACGGAAGGCTGTGTTTAGAAATGACTAAACAAAGATTCATTATAATCAGTTGCTGAAACTGTAAAATTCAGCTGGCGAGCCAGAAAGTGTAAGTTAGAATTATTTATGTATTATTGAGTTGATTATCGTTGAATGGATTATAGATTGAACAGGTAAATAACTGTGGATTTGAATAGGCAAGTATTGATTTAGCATTGAATTGGAAATTATTATTTATGTACCATTGAATTAATTATTGAGATTGATCAGGTAAACTTTAAGAATAGATAAGTGTAGATGTAAAGAGATAATTATTGATTTTTTTAATTATTAAAATTAAAAATTTTAATTTTTATAATTATTGGTTGTTGAATTTTAGAAAATTGATTATTGATCAAGCAGGTAAATGTTAATGGTAGATCGAATTGGATTATCTAGTATAGGTAAGGAATTGTATAACGATTAAGCGGCAGACTTATTGATTAGTTAAAGTTGATAGCTAGAGAGTAATAAATATAAAAATGCCAAGAAAGGGTAGGAGACACGATGAGGATTGCGAAAATTTTGGGGGCCACAGTGATGAATATGAAGGCCAAGAAGATCCAGAGGTGAGAATGGTAAGAATGGTAGCAAAGCGGTCAGGGCAAATCAAATACAGTGATTATTTGAAACCATTTAAGGGGGAATCGGGCGAAAGAGTGGAAAAATTCATTAATAAATTAAATCTAATTAAGGATAAAGAAGGGTTAAGTGATCTAGATATCATAATTATAGGGGAATTTAAATTAGAAGGACAGGCATTAGAAAAATACAGGCAGGCTACAGTGGCAGAAGAAGTAGAAACGCTTCACAAATTCGTAGAAACATTATGAAAATTATTTGGGAGAAAGAATGACTTGTTAACCAGCGTAGGAAAATTGGGAGGATACACACAGACCACTCGCGAAACAGTAAGCGAATTCCATCAGCGCCTTCTAAATTTAAAGCTAAATACAGAAACATCAGAATCGGAGAAACAGGCGTTCGAGAAGATATTAACAGGGCAATTCATCACAGGGCTCAGGCACAATTTTAAAAAGGAAGTACTAAGGAAAAAACCAGAAACATTAACGGAAGCACACACCCTCTCATTAGAAGAAGAAAGACTTGAAAACTTTAGTAGAAATACGGGGGCAAAGGAAATAAACGCAATGACCGACAGAAAACAGCCAGAAACAGGGAAGGAATCAAGGGAGTGGGGAAGAAGTGAAATCGAAGGGTTATCCAAACATTTAAATAGCATCGAACGGAAGATGGAATGGATGATGGAAAGGCTCTCGTTAAGCAATGATGCTAGGGAAGATCAACAACAAGCTGAAGTGAAACAAAGATTGGGTAGAGAATTAAATTCACGAACAAACGAGGGGAGAGACAAGGATGGGGGTCGTAAATGGTGTTATAGGTGCCAGAACACCGACCATTGGACCCGCGACTGCAAGGTGAGACGGGACGCTAAAGATAACTGGGAAAGGGGAGAGTATTGGAAACGAGACAGGTACCCACACTTTAAAAACCATAGACACATGGACCAGCATAGGGAGGAAAGGCATGGCGGTAAACATGGTGAGTACAGGAATGAACGAGAGCGCATTAACAATGCCGTAGTTAAAAGACATAGATCTTTTAGACACGCCCACTGGGAGAGGCAAGCATTACACTTAAACACAGCCAAAGGAAAAAACATATCTTTAGGTGCTGTAAGTGATAACGGCAAGGGAAACGACCTGTTATATGTAAAGGGCAGCTTAGGAGGGGTACCAGGTAAATTTCCGGTGGACACAGGAGCCTCGAGGTCTATTTTAATGTGGCATTACCTCATCAGGTACTGCAAAGTGTCAAATAAGGGAGATATAAGATGTTGCCGCGAATTTCTTGTAGAGAGGGTAGGTGCTGAAGAAATTCACACCAATTATATAGTTAGAGACAAGATAAAACTACAGGGATGTGAAAACATGGTGCCCCATTCATATTTAGTGGCAAACAGAGTAAACAGTCGTCGACATGATGTGATACTAGGCACGGACTTACTAAAGAAATTAGGAGCCAAGATAGATCTGGGAAGGTGCAGCATTACCTTCGGTAGTGATACCGCTGTGAGTCCTAAAGTAGATAGAAGGCAAAATGCAGGCGGCAGAGCCCAGTATGAGACAAAAGGAGGGAAATCTTCAAAGGGAAGGAGTGTGAAGGAATCAGAAAGGCATAAGGCAAACGCTATTGATAAGGTTCTGATTGCTCAAGAAGAATTAAGGGAATTAAAGAAGAGGAACAAAACTAATAGGACTAATGAGAGCAAGTGCCAGGAAAGTGGAAGGATGTTACACGTGGGAGTCTTGGAGATGAGAGAAAGGGTTAATGTTAATTCTGGAAAGAAAACGTCTCCAAGGGAAGAGAGACATGAAGATAGCGAACTTTTAAATAAAGTGGAAGAAAGTGGTGGTGAAGAGAATGGCAATCAATTAAAGGCAACAACAGAGCTCAAAGGAATCGAAGGATTGTGGAAACACAGAACAGAAAATTCCACTAGGGAAAGGGTCCACAAGTTGGAGGAAATAAACAGGATGCAGCAGATGTATTTAGGAGGTTTATTCGATGAAAATATGGGATGGGAGTAGATTTAGTGAGGCCTAATATATTTAGAATGTGTATAGGTATATATTTGTATATAGAACACTAAGAGGGTCACATTCAGCTATGGGAGGTAAACAGGTAGACACTGGATTAGTAGAGTTCCGAAATTTAGCAGTGGGTTAAGCAATTGGTTTTCTAATGAATATAGATAATCTTTGAGTAAAAATACGGACTATAGGAGGCTTCATCGAGGTGATTTTGGCGTCAGAGGATAGTGTAGCATAAGTAGTTGTGTATAAAGGGGATCTGTAAATAGATGTACGGTGGATAAAAAATTCGGGGGGATATAGAGGTGTATTAGAATAGAAAAATTTACACATGCATAAATTTTTCTGGGAAGGGTTGACGATTTTATGACACAAAGTCTTACAAATTAAATTAAATGTCTATATAATTAATGATAGAATGCTAGATAGAGTGATATTGTAAAACCTTACAAGAAAACACTTAAAGTCACAAATATTGTTTAAGATAGTGGGTCTCACGCTAATGGAATTTAATTAAGTGGAGTCTATAGTTAATGTAAAGGCAGATATACCGTGGAAATAAACATTAGAAAGAGTTTTGAATCAGTGCCCACACCGGAAACAGCAAGCGAAGATAGGAAGACGGAACAGTGGGGGGTCAACTGATAGTATGGCAAGGGACGGTTTGGTCCAGAGATGACAATAGGGGTACCAGCGGGGGGCGTTCTTGTTTACTGCAAACAGAGCGGGCGTGGCGAGACGAATCAAGTAAATGGACGCAGGTGTTTTCTGGATAATACTGAGCTCTGAAATTTCGATCACCTTCCAGAATATTCGAGAATTCTCTAGAAACGGAAGTCCTCTCTACACCGGAAGGGGCTCGACCATCGTGTCATGGGTCATAGGCAAATGAGAATGGAGACGATGATGGTCAGATAGAAATGATTGGTTGAGGAAAGGAGGGGCGTTATGAAATTTTGGGAAATAAAAGGGGAAGAGCGCGCGCAAAAGAGAGATGTGATAAAGTTTTTTTGGAGATGATAAAGTTTTTC
The DNA here is from genome assembly GCF_048544385.1 of Mastigoproctus giganteus. Lineage (NCBI taxonomy): Eukaryota > Metazoa > Arthropoda > Arachnida > Uropygi > Thelyphonidae > Mastigoproctus > Mastigoproctus giganteus. The sequence continues at coordinate 43,607,052 of NC_143585.1, forward strand.
GGAAGGTGATAAAGTTTTTTTTCGGGAGTGATGAAGTTTCTTTGGAGGGCGAAAAGGGTGTTTTTGGAAAGATAGGCCCAGGAAACAGTCCCCGGAAGCGATCCACCAGTAGAACCAGTTATGGTGAGTTCACTAAATTCTGATGGCTTTAACAAAGGGTAGATAAGTTACGGAAAGGGGAACTTTCTCGAGATGGAACATAGAAGTCCGAAAGCGTCCACCGAGAAATATATTTGAAACGAGGACAGCGAGATAATGCTAACAGAACACTGTACCGTCCTGTAGAAATAAAGTGATGGGAAGCGACTCCTACTGAATGATCCGGAACAGCAAAGAAGGATACGACACCAGGATGATCGGCTAAGTGAATAGGGTCCTTGGTAGAAGTTAGCATTCCGGAATCGGAGAAGAACGTTCCCAAATCAATGGAGGACCCGATGCAGAGCAAAACGTCACAGGCCACACGTTGTATTAGCGGTAAGATCCAAATCCCCAGAAGTAAGTGGTTAAACAACGAATTTACCTCTATGTAATTGCAAAGGACTGCAGGGAAGATAGATAAATATTAAGTGAGATTTAGGGAAGCATACAGTTAAGAGTTAAGTTAAGGTATAGATAAGTAAGGAAATATCATAGAAATAGTTTAATGAAGGATGGTTTACAGTTATGATTTATTTACTGATTAATTAATGGAGGAAAAGTAATAATTTTGGACGGGTTAGCCTATAGAGCAGGTACAGTTGTATGTTACTTATATAATGTCACTGATGTAGAGAAATTAGTCGCTAAATGCTGGAGTTTACTTGAGGGAATGAAGAAATAAATAATCCCATGTATATTTCATTTACATGTAACTTTAAAGTGCTGGGGAGAGAATAGAATAGGATAGTTTGTAAAGTGGACATTAAATTCCAGAAGAAGAATTGTATCAACCATGAAGAAGAATGTAGGATTGTGCTAGATAGGTATGAAAAAGAAAGATATAAATAGATAAATAATAAATGTCAATTGTAATTAAGAAAGAGTTAAATTAAACTGATTGTACGAGATGTTAGTGGGCCTATAGTAAGAAGAAGATGATGGATGGGGGAGCCTAATGACCAGGAACGTGATCCATGCCCTGTACCTATATATGAAGTGAATAATGTGTAATGATTTGTCTTATCTTTTATTTGTAAGTATGTATAATAAACTGATTGTATTTCACTTAATGCAAATAGTGTTTAGCCATTTCTGAACTCACAGCAAAATCCAAAGGAGGAGTGATCTAATATAGGAACTCCCTCAGAACCGGAATTCTTCTGTGAGATAACAAGTCAGATGCAAAGTGGGGATATAATTAATAATAAATACTAGAGTAATAATATAGAAAAAAAAATATATATAAAAAAAATATATATATAAAGAAATAAATAGAAGAAACCCCACCCCCACAAAGGGATCCTCTTACCAAGAGAGGCTTAAGTTCTGCAAATTGCAGCGGCTGGAGATTAGGCGCCTGCGAGGTGATCTGATTGTATTTTTGAATGGGTTGAGCACGCTGAATTCTGATGGGATTCTTCCACTTGTTCAGATTACGAACCTAAGGGGACATAAATTCAAATTGAGGAAAGACAGATGTAGAATAGATGTGTGGAAATTTGCCTTTAGCCAGCGGATGGTTAATTGCTGGAACAACTTCCATCTGTCGTTGTGGAAGTTGATAGGTTAAATAAATTTAAGGAGGAACTGGACAAACTTTTATAGGGAATGGTTGTGTGAATTTTTTTTTTTTTTTTTTGTCTGATTCTGCATAAACTCATACGCTTGCTTTCTTGCATTACATGCCACTATTATTACTACCACTACTACTATGGTGGAGCGTGCTTTTTGCAGCTCTGTCGCACACTGGTCTGGGGGTTACCCTAATGACTAGTGTCAGCATCCCACACCATGCCACCTAGGAAAAGCTACAGCATGGTGTCAGCTTGGATAATCATGAAACCTGTGAAGGCCTGCATAGCCATCAGTCTGTCCAGTGAAGAGGCTAAGATAGAACATGCAATTAATAATAACTTTAATTCACTCAACATTCACACAATTTTAATTTTTATAGTTTTTTTGCACTTTCTATTTTCTTTTATATATTAGATTAGATATCGACCAGTGCGTTTCGACAGGTGTGCCTTTACGTTGAAAAGATTTGACTTACTCCGTCCTACCTCTACATATTATTTAGAAAAGGGTGCGCGAGGATAGGCGAGCAAAGCGAGCAGAGGGCGAAATCCCCTAGTCTTTATTAAAAATATTATCTAATAAATGTTAAAGAGCAATGTTTTATTTTTATTTTATAAATTCCTCTCTAATGGCGTAATGACGTCATTGAAAATAGAAAATGAGTTATAGAAACTGTAACGTCACTACGATGTCTTCATTGTAACTGTAAGCAAAATAAAAACAGTCTAACAGCATTCAAAATTTGATATTCAAGTTATTTTTATTAAAATATTATCTAATATATGTTAAAGCAAAGTTTTATTTTTATTTTATAAATTCTTTTCTTTAATGGCGTAGTGATGTCACAAAAAAAATAGAAAATGATGTACAGAAACTGTAAAGTCGGTAAGTTATCAACATAGCAACTATAAATAAAATTAAAACAGTCCAACAGCAGCATTTAAATTTGGATTTCAAGTTATTTTTATTAAAAATATTATCTAGTGAATGTTAAAACAATGTTTTATTTTTATTTTGCATTCAAAACATACATAAATACGAAAAATACCAAATTAATTCCGCGATAATATTTCTCTATTATCTATGAGCTTTTAATTAAACATTAATGACGTAGTGACGTCATGAAAGTATAAACCGGTTTATGGAAACTGTAAAGTCAGCAACTGTAAAGAAAATGTAATGTTAATGACGTATGACGTCACAGAAAATACAACTGTAAAGTCACTAAGATATCTTCATAGCAATTGCGAACGAATTAAAAGGGCCCGGTAATATTTAAATTTGATTTAAAATATTATCTAATAAAGTTTAATAAAGCAAGATTTAGTTTTATTTTCTATTCATAAAATACATGAAAACGAAATACACCAAATTAATTCCGTGATAAATTTTCTTTATTATTTATATAGCGTTTAATATTGGGCAAAATTTTGTTTACAGTTGCTTAGATTTTGTTTACAGTTGCTTCATAACAAAATAAAAACATAGCTTTTGTTGGGCTGTTTTTATTATTATCTATGTTAAATATTCTTATTTTATATATTCCTTTCTCAAATGACGTATAACGTCACGCAAAATAGAAAATGATTTATAGAAACTGTAAATTCACTAAGATATCTTCATAGCAACTGCAAACAAAATAAAAACGGCCCAACAGCATTTTATTTGCTTATTTAATAGATTTTCTAACCGAACTCATGGAACGTTACAGCAATCAATCTTGCTAGTAATTTTCGTTAGGGAGAGAGTTTAATTGAGTGGGTTTCATTTTCTTGAACATTTTATTCCTGAGAGGATCTAGCGGCATTTGAACTAGCGTTGTTTCTTCACAAAAGAAATATTGTTCCCTTCTTCTCGAATCACCATTCCCTAAGAGTACGATGTTTTCCAGCGCTGATAAACTGAAGTCGCGTTAAGAACACTGTCAAGAGAAATTGACGCAGAGATAGCCGGCCCACTACATTACGTGACGTGGGCCTTGTGTCTCGGGCTAACACATGCAGTTAATGTTATTTGACTTCATTGTTAAGGCCAGAACGAAATGCGGCAAGCGGCGCAGGGCCATTCTTCTATGTTCCGAATAGTACAGATAAACTAGAGGATAGCCTAATTTCGTAAAGTGACTTTCTGTGTATTCCCAGTATTTTACAGCTGCACTGGAGAGTGGCTCTCGGAGGCTCACCATTTATCTTATTTCCTTGTCGTCAATCAATAGGGATAAGAATATTTACAGGCAAAAATTTAGATTCAAGAAGCATCTTGACATTTAAAAGCACTTATTGGAAAGTTTTGTAAGAATCGAAATCTGCAAGAGGATCGTGGAGAAAGAACACGTGGATGTGTTTTGCTTAAAAAGAAGCAACAGAAATATTTTAGGCAAATTACTTTCATGGTTCTGTTTCTTTAAACACAAAGAGCCATCTCATATGTATTCTAGATATAGAAGTTAAATCGGGGAATACGTAAGACGGGAGGAGGAGTTCGCAATCCTTTTAGGTAATGGGAAAGCTCACTCGCCATGATAGGAGGAGAAGAAGCAAGAGAAAAAAAATCTTAAGAACGTCTAAATAGTAGTAACCTTTTATATTAAATATTGTTAAATATCATTTTCTTTTCGAGTAAAATTAGCGATTTCTATCTCAGAATGATTGGCAGATTTATATTTATCCTTTAAGCGTTAGATCTGATGATTATTGAAACTCTTGCCAATCATTTTGACCATGGAAAGTTGTAATCTTTCCGTTGAAAGATGTGTTTCTGATTATCTTGAGAGATAAATAATAATATATTGGTTTTTTTTTTTCAGTCCTGCTATAATGAATAGCTTTTTTTCATGGTTGGAGACCAAATTGAATCCAAGACGAAGTATATATAAATATACATTTATTTGCTTAAAAGATCACAGCTGTAATAAATTTACACCTTATCACTTCTTCCCTTCGTCTTTTAAACTGAATTTTATTAACAAAACACCCGCTTGCTATTTTAATATTTAATATCCATTATCATTGATCGGTAACTTTTCTAAATAAGTCTTATCTGTTCCAATGGTTATGGATACCACTAACATTTGATGAAACATAACATTGCGAACATTTTATTATTTTATCATTAACATTTTATGCGAACATTTATTATGTTTGCATAAAACGAATTCAAAATCCAAGTTTCGGAGTCAAACATTAAGGGTAGGTTTGAGATTATTTTAAGTGGTCATAATTGTACATCTCTTGACAAATATTTACCAAAATGTCTTTTAATCATACCATTCATTTTGTTGAAATTTATTATTCTACCACTCCTGTTTTCCATTCATTAGGGAGTTCACTTCTTCTCCATACTATATTAAGAAATTTAAGTACTGTCCTCTTCAACTTTTCATCTCCATATCTAATTAACTCAACACTAAAGTGGTGTGCAAAATTTAAGGACCAGTCAGGTTTTTACCTGTAGCTTCTCATAGGAGTGGCCTGGATATGAGAAAAGCATACCACAGGAACCTCGTGAGGTACAGAAATGATGAAGCAAACAACACTGACAGAACAACGGAAACAAAACGGTACAGAGTGAGTTTATTCAAAAATGGCAACATAGTACTGGCTGCCATGATACAGATGCGTCACTGCCAAAGATGGAAAAAAGGGAAGAGGTGGTCCTCAGTAGGAGATATGACCACCCCTAATGTCGATGCAGGCTTTGCACCGCCTCTCCATACTTAGAACAATATTGTTGATAAGGTCTTGCGGTAACATCGTCCATTCCTCCGTCAGCGCCTCATCGTCCATTCCTCTGTCAGCGCCTCATCGTCCATTCCTCTGTTTTATATGATGAGGGCCCTGTCGATATATGATAAGAGCCCTGTCGATATATGATGAGAGCCCTGTCGATATATGATGAGAGCCCTATCGATCAATTCGGCCCTGGAAAGATTGTGCAGGGCTCAAGGGGTAGAATTTTTTTCAGCCTGGTCTGTACTTGTTAACAGGAGAGACTGCTTCTACAGGGATGGGATACACTTAAATAGAAAGGGTGGAAGAATGTTTGCTGATGCTATCGAGGCAGTGTTAGGTGGGTCGGAAAAATGCTAGATTGGGGGGATACAAGGACTAATAGATTAAGAGTAGCCACTGGCAGAGGAGAAAGTGATTCTTGCATTCCTTCTATTGGAATGAGCAGCAGCCTGGCAAATAAGATGCAGGATATTTCAGAGACTGCTGGGAATCATGGGGGTACAAGTGAACACACGGGTTGTGTTAGGGTGGCTAAGAGGAAGAGCCGGGGCATGTATACTTGCATGTACACCAATTCTAGGAGTTTAGTAAATAAATTTGATGAATTTGAGGTATTGCTCAAAACATCAAAGGCAGATATTGTTGGGATTTCAGAGACGTGGTGTCACACAGATATAAGGAATTTGGGGAGTACAATGTCTACAGAAAGGATAGACAGGATAGGAAGGGAGAAGGGTTATGCTATTAGTTAAGAAACACATAAAATCCAAGGAAGTGAAGCCAGTCGACATCGCTGGACAGTGCAATGTCGAGTCAGTTTGGTGTGACATAAGCATTGGGAGATCAAAATTGAGAGTAGGAGTGTGCTATAGGCCTAATGACTCTGATGAGTATAATAAGAAACTGTACAGGGAAATAGAGTAGGCCAGTAAATCAGAGAGTCTTATAATGGGGGATTTTAATTTCCCAGATATTGACTGGAATTTGGGGGCTGGTCACTCACACACTACCAAGGCTTCTTTGGATTTATTGGATGATTGTTTTCTACATCAGCATATTCGGGAGGCAACTAGAGGGAGTAATATCTTGATTTGATTATCAGTAGTGATTCTTCATGCATTAAGAATCTGTAAATAAATGAACCACTAGGTGGCAGTGATCACAGTGTGCTGAAGTGGGAGTTACTCAAAGCGGTAACTACCATTAGGGGTAAATGGAGGGAGTATTGCTTTCGTAAAGGCGACTACGATGGACTGAGACAGTATTTAAATTCTATACAGTGGGATCAACTGATGATATTACCAACAGCAAATTCAAAATGGGAAGCATTCAAAGAACTTATCTTGGAAGCTACTAAGCTTTACATACCAACTAAGAAATATTGTTCAAGGTTTAGGCCTAAATGGATGTCAGATGAACTAATGAGATATGTGACAGAGAAGAAAAGTGCATGGGATGCATATAAATTGACATGTGACACAGAACGGAGCTAGTTGATCTGTAACCAAGTTACAAAGGAGGTTAGGCAGGCGAAGGCAGATTACGAGAGATCCTTGGCAAGGGATGCGAAGAAAAACAGCAAAGAGTTCTTTACTTATGTAAACTCTAGAAGGAAGGGGATGAATCAGATTGGTCCACTTTATATCGATGGTTCAACTGTTGATGATCCTGCTCAGGTTGCAAGCAAACTAAATGAATATTTTGCATCGACATTCATACATGAGGAGTTATTCAGCGAGGGGAATGCCAGAGGTGTATTCAACTCTAGCAGTAAGCTAAAGAATCTTGTAATAACTGAGAGTAAAGTGGAGGAGAAATTGTTGAAGATAAACACAAGAAAGGCACCTGAGGTGGATGGGATCTATCCAGTTATATTAAAGGAGGCAGCAAAGGAAGTAAGCAAACCCTTAGCCATAATTATGAGAGCTTCCTTGGCTCAGGGGAGGTACCCGTGGACTGGAGATGTGCAAATGTGACCCCAATTCACAAGAGAGGATCAAAGGCTGACACAAGTAATTATAGACCTGTTAGTTTAACTTCTGTTCCAGGTAAATTAATGGAGGCACTGGTTAAAGAAGCACTGCAGGATCATATAGACAAGACTTCAGTTATAGCTCGGACACAGCATAGTTTTGTTAAGGGGAAGTCTTGCCTGACCAATTTGATTGGATACTATGAGTTACAAAAGAACTGGATGCAGGGAATAACTTTGATATTATATACTTGGATCTTAGAAAGGCTTTTGATACTGTTGCACATGAAAGACTGCTGCACAAATTGGAGCAGTGTGGCATTAGAGGCAAATTGCTGCTATGGATAAAGGGGTGGTTGAGGGGGAGAAGACAGAGAGTGGTAATCAATGGACACTGCTCATCATGGACTAATGTTATTAGTGGAGTCCCTCAGGGTTCAGTATTGGGTCCTTTATTGTTTTCTGTATTTATAAATGATATTGATGATGGTATATCAAGCTTAATGTCCAAGTTTGCAGACGATATGAAGGGTGGCAGGGTTGTCAAGGACACTACTGACACTATGCTGCTGCAACAGGATCTGGAAAGGTTGAGCAGATGGGCTGAGAGATGATAAATGAAGTTTAACATTGACAAATGTAAAGTACTACATATGGGAAACAGCAACACCAGAGCAACGTATCAACTCTGTGGTACTACACTGACAGTGGTAGAGAATGAAAGGGACCTGGGGATGGTTGTGCAGGCAGATATGAAGTTCTCTGAGCAGTGCAGACGGGCTGCAAGAGTAGCTCATGGTGTATTGTCAATGATATATAGGAATTTTTCTAGCAGGGATAAGGAGGTGATTATTCCCTTGTATAAGGGAATGGTCAGGCCACACCTAGAATACTGTATACAGGCCTGGAGGCCTCATTTCAAGAAGGATGTAGAGCTGCTGGAACGAGTACAGAGAAGGGCAACAAGATTAGTGAATGGAACAAAGGGGTGCTCTTATGAAGAAAGGCTTAAGTTTTGTGAATTACAGTGTCTGGAGACCAGCGAGGTGATCTGATAGAGTTGTACAAAGCCTTGAATGGTTTGAGCATGATCAATGCTGATGGGATTCTTCCTCTTGCTCAGAATAATCACCTGAGAGGGCATAAATTCAAATTGAGGAAAGACAGATGTAGGATAGATGTGCGGAAATTTGCCTTTAGCCAGCGGGTGGTTGGTAGGTGGAACAGACTTCCATCCCTTGTCGTGGAAGTTGATAGCCTAAATAAGTTTAAGGCTCAGCTGGACAGGTATTTCGAACGAACAGAGGGGTGAAGTGGAAGTGGTTATTTTTTATTTATTTATTTTACTTTATTTTTTTTTTTTTTGGCTGATGCTGCATAAGCTTGCTTTCTTGCATCAAATGCCTGTACTAATGCTAATGCTAATGCTAAGCGCCATCTTCAACTGGTGAACATTTTCTGGTGTGTGTGGACGTGTCGCTAGGTGTCTCCCCAGAGCGTCCCATATGTGTTCGATGGGATTTAGATCGTAGAATGGGCAGGCCAATCCATACAAACAATGTCCTCATTTTCCAAAAGCATATCAACAGCTGCAATGCGATGGGGTGTGGCGTTATCATCCATAAACACGAACTCGGGGCCAATGGTACCTCGGAACAGACGCACATGAAGAAGGATTACCTCAGTACAGTAGCGTGCACCGGTTACAGTACCGCCTTCCAGTATCTGGAGTTGTGTACGGCCATCCAAGATAACGCCTCCTCAGACGAGAACACCTCGATCACCATATCGATCCCTTTCAGTGATGTTTGTGGGGTGATACCGTGTGCCAACCTCTCGCCAGATTAGCTGACGTCCAGAATCGTTGCTGAGACTGAATCTACTCTCATCAGTAAAGAGCACCTTAAGTAAAGATTTTGTGGTTGTAACCTTTAGAAATAGTGTTGTTCGTTTCGTTTTGCACACCAGTGTAATTCCGTTATGTTTGGATTTTTCCTATTTATGGCTTTTATTAATTCTTATTTAAATTCTTCTTCTGAAATTGATTTTATATATGGTTCTGTATTCTTTGGTGAGTATTATTGGTGATTTCTCTAATTGTTTATTGCTTATTTCTATAGGAATTTCATTCTTCCAAAGTTCATAATAGCGTTTCTCCCATTCTTTCACTGTAATTAAATTTATTTTGAGATTATCATTAATGTCCAATTCGAGTTTATTGAACACTTCGAAGCCATTCCTTTGATATTCTTTAAAATCCCTCTCTCAGGACTTGACAAATTTCTCTCAATCCTGTCGTTTTGTTTTTCTAACTAATCTTTTAACAATTCCTGACCTTCTTTTATACTTTATTTCATCTTCTAATTTCTTTGTTTGTAAATATTTCTTATAAGTATCTTTCTTATTTTCAATCGCTTCTTTTAATTCATGGTTCCTGAAGAGAAATTATCTTCACTACGGTTATCGAGCCTTCTCTGCCCGTTTTGGCGCACTATACCCTATCGTTGTTCCCTCCATATTTGTAACCCCTGGAGAGAGGGTGGTCCAGTTATTATAAACCCCCAGACACTGGGCTCCTTGTTGGTCCACAGGTATTTCTTACCATAGCTATTCGGACAACCCAACATTCGCCACCCGAGAGGGTTAACCCCCAATATTAATGATTTTAAATATTAAATATATTCTTTAAAGTATAAGTTTTCAGAGTGATCGTTTTCGTCAAATATTTTCCCTTGAAGTATAAGTCTTCAGAGAGATTAATGTAGAATAAAGAAAATTTCTGAAAGAGCTCATCGAAAATCGTATTTCTGGTATAAATTTATTTTTCTCTACTCGAAGACATTACTACTTGAAAGATGGTTTTCTCTTAAACGTGTTTGCGTTTCTTTTTTATTAATATGAAGATTTTGGAGCTACCCAGAAAAAAAATCGCGTTTCTTTATCGAATCATTTGATGCCCTTCGTGTAGATCAAAGTTCGAGGAAAAAGTAAGACAATATACGTAATCTCTTCTTTGCAATCGATTGCATACCAGATGTAAAGACAACGTTTTAGCCCTAAGCGTTTCTCCTTGATAATATTTCAAAATATCCATCGCAGCATAAAATTCAGGCAATCATCTTTTACTATCAATGTAACCTCACAAACTTTGCCTAACACTGGATAACGTAGGCTTAATACAAGCGTAAAATAGAGTATCAAAGGGGAATGAATATCTTTACTGTCTTGTTTCCAGACTGCAACTATTTAACGTCAACTGAATCTGGTGTTTGCTTATACAATTTATCATCTTCATTTTGGTCTATTAGGAATTCCATGGTTTGTAGAAGAATGTAATTCTCTTTATGGTTCGTTTATCAGGGAACCGAAGTTTATAATGGACTGCAGATGTTCCACAAAAAAACAAACAAAAATTAGGCATTGAAAGTTCCTATACAGTGCCATTGAGAATTATCTATCTGTGGCCTCGATGGTTGTAATTTAATGGACCCACGCATCTGTGTTTGAAAGGAATTTCTGATGCTATCGGTAGGGAAGATAGATTGAGTTTAGGAGAAAAAGTCCAGTAGAGAAACAAAGAGCTAGTGAAACGGAAGAGATGAGTATATTAGAATTTGAAAAGAGTAAAATGGTCCACGAAGCTGAAAATTGTGTGCATTTTATAGTTGGTTTGTTTGTTTTTTAGGATGAAAAATCAGTTTCCAGAGAAAAGCAATACAATCCTCCTCTAAGACCAAATAATTCAACTAGATTTTTGAAGAGTAGTAATGATTTCTTCGTTTATGTTAGTAGTAAAAGGAAAGGAGTCAACCATATTGGACTTCTTGATAACTGTGACAATAGAATCATTATGGCGATCTATGAGTATTGTACATCGTACTCACCACACCGGGTTGAAAAGGCTCGAGTCCGAATCACATCAATGGCGCGAGGAATTTTTCTTCCAGAAACTCAGATTTTACTTCCAGAAAACATTCAAATCGACCACAGGACACACGTAATTTAGGAAATTATACACGGCACAATATGGTCTAAGTTTCTGATGCTTTTAAAATTACCCAACAACAACAACAACAATACGACTAGGAGAGAAGTTACTGCACTTAAAAGTGAATAAAACACCAGAAGCTGATTCGATCTATCTAATTATATTGAAAGCAGTAACAAAAGATCTACCCAATCCATTAGTTGTTATAATAAGGGCATCTTTAGATTCAGGCGATGTCCCTAGAGATTAGTGATGTGCAAATATCTTTACTTTGACAAAGGCGGATCAATAGATGAAATAGGGAACTTAAAATATATAATTTTGACTTCTGTGCCAGGGAAAATTATGGGATCTTTAGTTTAGAATGAAATACGAAATCATCTGGCCAGGTATCGAAATATAAAGGAATCAGAATATGGCTTTTTGAAGGACACTAAAGTTTATTGTCTAAGTTTGCTGTTGATAGAAAGGAGGGCAGGATAATGCGAAATATTAAGTTATGCCGCTTCAATAAGACCTTGATAAATTATTTGGATTAGAGCTTGAGAAATAATAGCTAGGTTTAATATTGGGAAATCTAAGGCCTTGCAGATGAATAGCAGCAATCCTAGAGTCTCACCACTAGGATACCACCAAACATATGACTGTGGATAATTAAAAGAGCTTGACAGTAATGAAATCTTATACGAAGTTTTTTCAACAGTTTAGACAGACGGCTGGAATAGCTTATGCAGCATTGTCAATGATATAGGACTTTAGCAATACAGATAAAGAGGTAATTATTCAATTACATAAAACAGTGGTTAGTCCGTATGTTAAATACACCGATGAGCCAAAATATTATCGCCAGCAAGTCGTTATGCAAATCGAAGCAACTGCAGGTGAACTACGGCGCGTGCGCGGGTCATCCATGTGCCAGGCACTCTGACGTCTACTACCTACCTAAACCTTCAGGGAGCATATAAAATACATCTGCAAAAATATCAGATCCTACTCAGCCATGATCGCGAGAGTCACCCGAAAGGATTGGGGACCTCATCTGGCTCATGCCCCGTCTTTCTACACGGTATAAAAAACACCTGATACTGAGCTCCGTTAATCAGTGTTACTCTTGTTCTTCAGATGGGAAAGGCAGCGAACTTAAGCGAGTTTGACAAAGGCCAATTGTAAAGGCCAGACGACTGGGTCAGAGCATATCCGAAACGGCACGACTAGTCGGGTGCTCACGATCAGCCGTGGTTAGTACCCATCGAAAGTGGTCCGAGGAAGGAAAACCCACGAACCGCCGGCGAGGTGTTGGATGACCACAGTTTATCGATGCTTGAGGTGAGCGAAGGCTCTCCCAGATGGTACATGGCAACAGAAGACCGACTGTAGCGCAACTCGCGTAGCCGCAGGCCGCTCCGACTGCCCATGCTAACTAGGGATCACCGGCGAAAGCACCTACAATGGGCACACGGGCATCGAAACTGGACCTTGAGTGATTGGAAGAAGGTCGTCTGGTCCGATGAATCACGTTTCCTGTTGCACCATGTGGACGGCCGGGAACGGTGCGTCGTTTACCTGGGGAAGTGATGGCGCCTGGATGCACCGTGGGACGAAAACAAGCCAGTGGCAGAGGTGTCATGCTTTGGGCAATGTTCTGTTGGGACACCTGAGGTCCAGTCATCCATGTGCCAGGCACTCTGACGTCTACTACCTACCTAAACCTTCAGGGAGCATATAAAATACATCTGCAAAAATATCAGATCCTACTCAGCCATGATCGCGAGAGTCACCCGAAAGGATTGGGGACCTCATCTGGCTCATGCCCCGTCTTTCTACAAGGCTGTGTACATCCCCATCATAACGTATGCCAGGAGTGTGGTTCCAAAAGGCCACATTCGCTTCCAACAAGCGACTAATAGACTTCACCCAAAGAACCATACTACTGTCCATCACCCGTGCGTGCAGTACTGTCATAACCCATGCTCTCCAAGTCACTGCAGGAGTACTCCCACTGAAACTGGGAATAGTCAGAGGAAGACTTCTATACCACCATACCAAGGGAATCTCAAAAACCTGCCTGGACTTCACAAGGGGACGGGGACGCTAATCAGAAAACAGAGAAGAAGAAACTGAACGCGCATCTAATACAGGTATGGCACGAGAGATGGAAAAACTCCAGTACTGGAGACATTACGAGAAAATTCATACCTAATGTGACTCGGTTATACCCCACGTCACTCAACTGGTTCTCCTCTGGCTTACAATCAACCTATCTATCCACAGGCCATGGGGCCATTAGTGCAAAGTTATCACTCCTTGGGATCCAAGACTACCCCACCTGTGTTGGCAGAGGATTAGAGAGCTGGCAGCACCTCATATATGACTTCCAGCTCTATGACGACCTACGCAACACCCGAATCACCAAGATCAGATATCTACCAAGAGGCCTTAAACAACACTTCCTGGACAGCAAAGATGAGTACCTAACATTCGCTGATTTTGCCCAGAAATTGTTTGCAAGACGGAGAGCCAACTACACCATCTCCCACAATTGACAACACTCCCAGGATAAATTCAATCCTGAATAAAGCAACTGGATCAGGATAAATCTAAGCCCCAAGGCACTGTTTAAAAATATGAACAGTAACCAACGAGAAAAGCCTGGAACTAATCAAGTGAAATGAAAAGGAAACCCCAGTGTCCTATCACAGACGAGATCCCGACTGAGGACAAATGTCAATTCACAAAGCAGGCGAACAGCCTACTATTATAAACACAACAAAAGAACAGATAAACACTCGGGGATTGCCCGCAAGGATGAGACCCCCGACTAAAAACAAACCTGACTGAACCATAGGTACATCGATTGTGACAACTAAGAAAGAGGAACAAGAAGTGAACTTAAACCCACGAGGTACACGACTAGTCGCCTACAAGCACAAGTAGAACCTGAGGACATTCACGTAGCTGGAACAAAGGGATCCTTGCTCCTTCTCCAGAGATACTTGCACGCACATATGTACATATTACACACACACATATACATTTTACATGTGCGTGTATATATATATATATATCTCAGGAAATTAGGCGGCAGGACCTTCCAGAGTAAAAATAGTCTACTAGGTTCCTGGTCTGCCTACACGGGGCGAAAGTGGAGCAAAGTTGGTCCTTAGCCTCAGAAAGCGGCTAAATGACCAGATGAACAAGGGTACATGATATAACACAAATTCAATACCCACACACTTTTAAATCTCTGGCTTTCCCAGCAAACTGGCACACCCACAATGTAAGCAAAGCGGAGATGGGGGAACCCCTGCTAGACATCAACATACTTTACACTTTACCTAAACATCATTTGTTCCTGGTAGTTCCAGGCGAGAATTAGAAGCGACTGCTTCACAGGTCATGAACAGTTTATTTAGGTGGTCTGAAGAACATAATCTGAAGATTTCAGATAAGAAAACAGTCATGATGTTGGTTAAAGGCAAACTGGATAGACCAAACTTGATAGACAAACTTGAAAGACCTCCTGTAGTAAAATTGGATGGTAAAATCATTTGTACTAAACAAATGATACTTTCCTTATTTAGGTTTTGTAGAACAGTGTCCACCAATGCGATCCAAGTTCTGTTGGGCTTCCATTTTAGGAAAGATGTAGGCCTATTGGAAATGGTACCTAAAAGAGAGATGAGGTTGGTTAAGGGCGCAAAGGGATATCCTTATCCAGAGTGACTTTAGTTTCAGAAGCCACGGCGTTTGTAAACCAAAATCTGCTGAGTGACCTGATCGAGATGTTTAAAGTCTTGATAAATACGTGAATACCGAGGGAATTTTTACCCTTATTCACGTGATGTATGCAAGGCAGATATCAATTAAAACTAAGAGGGAAATTGTAGACTAGATGTCCGAAAATTTTCCTTTAGTTAAAAGAGTGATCGATTGTTAGAATAAACTCTCGCTTATTCTCATGTGGGCTGGAAGTTTCTCTAAATTTAAGGAGGGACTGAATAAAAAGAAATGGGCAAATGAAATGAGGGAAGGTGAAAGAGTGTGCTACATAAGATTCCTTTCTTACATCACGAAATTTATTTTTATTTTATTTTTATTTTATTTTATTAATAACAAGATACACAACAGGTAACCATTAACAGTGTATCTGAGATCAGATCAATAAACATAATAACAATAACATGAAATCTAACAGGACGATAAACATTGATATAGATTCAAACAATAAAAGCATATGTACAAAAGAGGATTGTATTAAGTTAAGTTACCGGTAAAACAAGTAATAATTAATCCGTTAGAGAATAGAAAAATAATATAACAAATAATAATAAACTACAATAATTAGATGTGAACTAGTCACTTTGCAGTTTAAGTGAAGAGGCAAACTTGTGGATGGAGTTCATCAGTGATTGGGAGTTGTCAAAGAAGTCAATGCGAGAGTCATTTGCTGATTTGCTGATTCTGTTCAGTGGACTGAACTTCATTAAGTCCGTGTTGGCAGAGTCAAGGCGAAACGGTGTAAGGTTCCTGACTTGTCTACAGGGAGCATTGAAGTTTATTTTACTCAGGATATCAGATGCTTCATAAATTCCAGTGATTACTTTGGCTAGAAGGGCGATGTCAGCAGTAACTCTTCTAGTGCACAGAGGCCTCAGATGAAAGTAATCACACAACGATTCATAATACACTGAGTGATAGAATAGAGGATTGCGGTACGTAAGGTAACGGATAAAGTTTTTTTGGACTGCTTCAATTTTGTTAGTTAAAGTCTTTGTGTGAGGATTCCAGATGGGTGAACTGAATTCAAGGATTGGCAGAACAATAGTTTTATAGAGGATAACCGCATATCTGTAGTTTTTGAACTTGTATGTGTTCCGTTTGATGAATCCCAGTGTTTTGAATGCTTTTCTGGTGATTTTAAGTACATGGGCATCAAATTTAGCACTGCTGGAAAAGAGAATCCCTAAGTCGTTAACTTGATCACACCTTTCGATGATCACAGAGTTAATACTATACTCCGTAATCATTAGTTGTGGAGATCTGCAAGATGAGAAAGAGATTACTTTGCACTTCGAGGGGTTAGCAGACAAGCCATTCAGAGATAGCCACAGAGAGAATTTATTGAGAGCACATTGAAGCTGTTGAGAATCGGTAGTCTCCTTCACTGCTGAGTAGATCTTAAGATCATCTGCATAGAGAGCAACTTGAATATTGGAGGTGTACATGAAAGAAGGAAGATCATTTACGAAAACAATGAAGAGAAGAGGACCTAAGGGAGAGCCTTGTGGTACTCCGCTTAGTGGTATAAAACAGTCTGAGTTCACTTGATCTATGATAACGCTCAAGGAACGATGCGTAATATAGCTGCGTAGCCATGAGAGCAAAGGGTCACGGATACCATATAGCTTAAGTTTTTCCAGAAGTTGTTCGTGCGGGACTTTATCAAATGCCTTGGATATGTCTGTGTAGACTGCATCAACTTGTAGGTGGTTATCAAGAGCTTCCGAGGTGTATTGCCAGAAAGGAAGTAAATTTGTGACTACTGACTTGCCACTGCAGAAACCATGTTGATTCTGATCAATAAAAGGCTTGAAGAATTCGAAGAGATGTTTGTGCACTGCTGTGTCGAAGAGTTTAGCCAGGCTGTTTTGCAAGGTTATGGGTCTGTAATCGCATACGTCATTTTTATCACCTTTTTTGAAAATAGGAACTATATTGACCTGCTTAAAGTGCTTAGGATACTTCCCCAGCCTGAGAGACAGGTTGAAGATCCGCAGTATGAGGGGTTTCAATGTAGTGACAGTCCTTTTCCAAAATAAGCCTGGAATGTCATCTGGGCCTCTAGTATAGTCATTTCTCATGCTTTTTAATGCCGAATTTAAATCTTCATAATATTAATAATAATACTAATCTCCATAATCACATTTTATTCGTTCGATGTACGAGAATGGATGAATGACAGTGAGTGGTCATTAAAATTCGCTTTAAAAGAAAGAGCATCGAAACTCAATATCTATTATTTCAAGCCTATAGTGATGCAGCTGGGAGATGTACCCAGAAATCTATTTAAATATATTTTTGTCCAAATTCGCATTTCAGAGCGAACTCACATTTGAGGGTTTCAGTTTGGAATAAACCATCTCTCGTATGGATGGATGGTTTTGCACAGGAGTGTTCTTCATTACGGTCCTAAATTGTGTGTATCAAGAAGTCAATTTACCTGTTATAATTCATTTTGTTTGAGCTATCCCAACGGTCATTGAAAGGTCATCAATGACTATTAATGTGGAGGAAATTTATAAGTGTGTTTTCACAAACTAATTTAAGATGTTTTGAAGGGAAACTTTTAAGTAAAACTTTTCAGGAGACAAATCGAACTACAAACTAGAATCCAGGTGATATCAACCTATTAAGCCTTCTTCTAAATCAAAACTCGCCCGAAAAACTTCATCAGCATGGCTTGCGAACAGCTCATTTAGCAAATTCAACAGACATTTTGTCATTGCCACTTCCCCTGGGTTATAATTGGTACTTTGAGAGGGCGTAACTAAAGAATGACAATGGGGGGAGGGCGAGCATTTCCCTTAAATAATTGACATCGCAACAAAAGGATGAAGGGAATATAATGTCCGCAGTCCCGTCTGAATTTATTGTATAGATGGCGAAATGAGAGCGGAAAGTGGACATTAAACGACACACGGCTATCCTTTGATGAGACGCTTATTCCAAGGCTGGCGTATACAAGGGGAAGCACGACATCTATTATTACATCTGCTAACTTCAACCCCGAACCTCGTTATCTTCTAATGGTGCCTGAAATGGGTGTCTTAGAGAATTGCATTAGCTCGCGCTCTATTACCTCCCCAGGGAGCTCAGGTAAGTGGAGAACTACATCATTCCACGAGCACGCCAATAGAGTAAAGGATGGATATTTTCTTCATTAGTGGATACGAAGAGTGGTGCAATAGCTTTGGGGGGTTAAAGGACACGTTTCCCTGGACATTAACTACTATTTGTAATATTTTAGACAATCTTCGCTTAATTAGCAACTTTACAGATTCCAGATAAGCGAAAACACAATAATAACATACAAGAATAAACATTGCAGTTCAAGTATCCATCTTGAGAAAGTCAACTTATTTCTTACAAAGAAAAAATCCTTCTTTTCATCGTTCCAAAAATCTATGGAATGAGTTGTTTTTTTATACTAACATTCTTCCTTCCATTTACCGTTCTCTTGGTTACATAAATCGGATTTTAAAAAGAAAAATAACTTCTTTTTTTTTTCTGACAGACCCTTCCGCAGTTTGTCAACCTAAGGATTATCCGTGTCGTTTATGACAGCGATATTCGGTTCTCTGATAAGGGATTTGGAGAAAGTTCGAATAAAGCCGTAAGTATTGTGTTGAATAACCAATGGCAGTTTACCCAATATCTCTATTTTTTTATTTTGTAGTTTGCTTTTATAGCTGTCTGCTTCACTGGCTTCTGGCCTTTCTAGGCTTTCAGGACTCTAAAACTGACATCCCGTTAGAAATAGATTGTACTGAGAGTAATGTTAGCAATACATTTTGATTATTAAATGGATTCAACCATACGAGCTGTGCCAACATCAGTTTATTTTATACAAGTTAAAATATTCCATTAATAAAGCAAATTTAGAGAGAACTAATGAGAAGATGGGATTTTTCTTTTAGCTATATCAGATGGAAAAAACACACGCGAAGAGTTTTTATTCTCCTTTAAGAAAACTTAGATACCTGTTTTTGAAATAATATTACGTTTTCAGCATCTGCTCTTATACTAAAATTTATTATATGATTGGTGAAAAGTCACTACAACCATTTGGTAGACATATTTCTTCTAAATAAACTGGTTTCTTTAATAGGCTATGAAGTCCTATAATGAAGACCGGAGTTGCTTTGTTGAAGTTTACATGTTTCTATTTTGGAGAAGAAATCCTCATAACAAATGAAGACCTTGCCTTGCCCGCTGCCCGATTAACAACCTTTCTTTATCCTTCTCTGACTTGGACCATCAGGGATTTATCTCTACCTTCTGGCATTGCATTTCTTCCCGAACACATAGAAAATATGGTGCAACTCGTGCAGCTTGCGATAAACCAAGACAGAATTTGATATGATGGTGTACCATAAAATAGTGATGAAATGAGGAGAAAGCGAGAAACTGCGGACAGGTATAAGGGATATTTATAGGGGTTGTATAAGTCTTACCAAAGAAGCAGTTAAATAAATCGATACAAGATGCTCCAAAATATGGGCACATGATTCAGGCCTGACAGTGGCGAACCACGCTCGATATAAGAGCGTCTATAAGATTCTGTGGCAACAAATCCCATTCTTCCACCAGCGCAGACCTTAGCTCAGAAAGTGACGGAGGAGTTGGCTGTTGGCATGCAATGCGACACCAAAGGACGTCCCGCACATGTTCTATCGGATTTAAGTCTGGTGATCGTACTGGCCACCGCAGTCGTTGGATACCTTCAGTTTCAAGATACTCAGGGCCAATCGCAGCCCTAAAAAGTCGCACATAGGCTTTTAGGATCTGTTCTCGGAACTTATGCGCAGTTACGGTATCCTTATCAAAAACATGAAAAGGAGTTCGGTCATTGATCATTATTCCGCCCTACATGAGAACACCGAATAAGTGTCCCGTTCTCTGATGTTGGAGAGATGGTACTGTATTCCTCGTTGTCTCCAGATGAAATAACGCCTAGAACCTGTTTGTAAGCTAAAACGGGACTCACCAGAGAACAAAACTGTACCCAATTTGTCAGGACTCCAAGTCACATGTTCATGGAACCAGTTTCGAAGCTCTGCAGTGGTTTGTGGATTAATTGGATACAAACCACTGGCTTCCTTACGTAGAGTTCACTTGAATTGAGCCTTTTTAGCACACTCCGGTTGGAAGTGTTTTTACCTGTGGCCGCATAAAGGGTTAACCCTACAGGATATCGTAGGATTCCGTCTTGCTGTTAGAGTCAGATAGCGCCCTGTTCTTGTTGACGTAGCCCTCGGACGACCTTGACCAGATCTTCTTGTAATGGTTCTTGTCTCCTGAAACTTAGTGCTGAGACGACACTGCGGGATACATTAAGCGAACATACCACCTCTGCCTGAGACTGTACGGCTTCAAGTCCTTCAACGGCCGGCCATCTCAAAGAATCATTTAAACGACAATGACTTGTCATCTTGAGTGCTGGAGATGTGGCTATCCTACTGAGCAAGGCAGAAAACCTGAATGAAGTCATGTGGTCGAAAGCCCTGTTTTTAGGCATGAATAATGCCTAAAAACAGGGCTTTCGACCCTGCTTTTTAGTGACGATCTTATTATCTTATTACGTCTTGCATAATGCTGAATGAATTCAACACTTAAAAGGACATATCTAAGACCAATGAGACAAAACATGAGCGAGAAATTTATTTGGATGGAACTAGTTTAATTGAATTTAAGTTAAATGAAAAGGAAAGTTTTAAGAATAGTGAATAGAAATCCAACTCCCACAGATCATCAGAAACAAGGCTTAGAGAAACAACCTTTACTCTATTCTCTCTCTCCCTCAATTTTATTCTTTAACATATTCCAACTTACGAAATATAAAAAAAGCTTACCATAATATAGACTAGTGGGAGTCTACATTGAACAATTAAGTAATCTTCCACAATCGTTATAAAATCCAGTATGATAAGACGAACCCATCTTATATTTTAGTATCGAATAAAAACTACCAAGTGACCTTTGAAAAAGATTATCATCGGCTTTTAAGTACATGGGCAAAAGAATAAAGAACATCAATTGAAGAGAGAGAGAGGAGAGGGTTTAACACATAATATTATTATTGGTGGTATCTCAGCAAACTTAGGAAAAGCAAATCGGATGTTGGACAATGAGGATAATTCTGACAATAACAGTGTTTTCAATACAGTAAGTATGCCATAACAAGCACCAAGATAAATTGGAGACGCTCTAAGGATTAAGATGATCGAGCATGACGCTAAGAAGCAGCGGAAATTGGGCTGGCCAAATGAAGGATTTAGTCCGATACTTCGGTTGTAATGAGGCAAACAGAAAAATAAGCAAAACTTATGTTCTGTTTGCCTCATCACAATATCATCTAATTGATGTCAGAATAAACAGATGGATATTACGTTTTCGATTTTTTTCTTTCTGAAACTGAATTCGTCAAGTGATGCCTCACTATATAAGCTTCACATTATTGTAATTAAACTTTAAATGCAAAATTGTCTGTCATTACACAGACAATTTCGCATTTAAAGTGTGAAAGTTTAAAAATTAATGATTAGTTTTGAATAGACAGAAATGCCATTTGCCTTCTAGTTAAATTGATATTTTGGTATTTATTTATTTATAGCGCGCAACATCAACACACTTAGATACAACAGTCCAATGACCCGAGAGTCATTTTTCATATGACTAAATGGAAAACGCCCTCTTGTGATAAATAATAATCGTTTATGTGACAGGACAAATATTCAGCCTTATCTCTTCCCTCATATCTTGTGAGAGGATCTGCCTAGTGAATGATGAGTTGTACTCTAACAATCCCATTATTCTGCAGGTAGCGTATTCACATTTCACCTGGAAATGCTCTCAAGATAAATTAGCAACTATATATAATCGGTCCCCATAAGCGTTTGAAAACTTTCGCTCTTTGAGAGTTTCTAAAGGGGGACATTAAGTTAATGCAAAAGAGATACTTTTTATTGGTCATTTATTTTTTAGTAGTTTGATAAATATATTAGCAAGTTCATCTCTCTCTCTCTCGTATTCTATGATCGGTTTCTGTCTGTTTTTCAGGATGAAAAGCCATTTGGAGTTAAAAACAACGCAACCCAAGTCATTAACTCGGTCTTTCATGCTTTAAACTCCTAAACAAAGCATTGCCTCATGGACTGACATGTCAGTTGTAATCTCCGTATTATATACATTAAAGCACCAGGAAGAAAGATCCCCCAATCTCAAAACTTCTGTGAAGAAAGCGAGTCTGAAATATTTCTCCACAATGAAGTATCTTTGTTTTAATTTTAACTTCATGGCTTAGTCAGGAAATGAATGGCACTACTACGCGAGATTGACTTGACATGCGCATGAGCTATGCTGCCATCTATTGTTAAGTTTCTGATACAAAAGTCAACCAAATGATATGTGGTTCCCACAAGTATAACCGGAGATATTATAGTTGTGTGGGCTCTGCAATTTATGGAGAAAAATAGATAGGAAATTAAATTATTGTTTAATTTACTTACTACATTAACTTACGTTGATGTGGCAAGTTAATGACACCACATATGATATCATCATATATAGAATATAATTATCATTTCTTTGCGTTCATTATGGACAGATTTTGATATTTAGAGCAACATGAAAAGTTTGTATATATGATGTGAAATATGGCTCCCCCTTAGGCCTACTTTAGTCTGAAGAAATCCTCTTAAATAAGATTTGTTCCTTCTTTTTTTTTTTGCTTCCTATATACCACAAGAAAGCTGTCCTCTTAAAATACAACAAAGCTGTAGTGTAATTTGTTTTTATCGGCATGATGATTTTTAATTCTTTAAAATGTATCTATTTATTATCATAATAGACAAGCTATTTTGGTGATAATTCCTCTTTATCACATCCATATCTCTCAAACTGACGAGATTAAGTTACTGTACAAAAAGGGGGTACCAAAATAGGAACTTTATTTACTTAGACAATATATGTATACAACAATCAGAGAAAGATTTGCTCTTGATCCATTTATATAATTATTTTTAACGGTCTCTTGAATAAAAAATCATCCATAAGTGCCACTAGACTGACAATTTCCCAAAGTAGTAATTAGGTCACCGACTTGCTGCATTTGAAGAATATAATCCCATGAAAAATGTAACACAAAGTCTGTAATATTTTAAACATTTTTTATAAATATTTTATGATTACAAGAATATATATATTTATGATTTATCATCCTTAGCCGGCAACGATCGAAATTTTAATTACTTTCCAGCTTTAACTAAACCCTGGCAAATGGGTAACAAACTGAGTTCGCTTACAATCATGCCTACGTATACATAGCTAACAGCGGTTTAAACCCTTCTTTCGACTGCTAATCTTAGCGCTCCTTTGAAAATATACGGACGCCTTGAATAATTTAGTTAAAAGGATTTTCGTGTATCCTAGCAAGCTTAATTCTGTATTCTACTAAATCACTCCAGCGCGTCTAAGGTAAGCCTAAATCTTAATTACATTGTTTACCGCTGCTAAAGATACCAACACTTGAATCGACCTGCATGACCTTTATAACATGAAAGAGGTATTTTATTAATTAAAACTAAAGGAGAAGTAGCTAGCTCATGTGAACATCCGATCTTCTTTGAAAGATACTTAAGTCTCCAAGAATCCAGTTAAAACTAACATCTCGTACAACATTCCCTTACAAAGTAATAAATGTGGCTGCTTTTCAACCTTTTGAACAGAAATATACTCTAAACTTAATGGAAATATGCAAATTAGATGGAATATTTAAAAAAAAATGTTTAAAATTACCAATATTTTTTTATTATATATAAATATATTGTATATTTATAGATTATAAATATATAGATTAAATTTTACATTTTTTTAAATTATTTTTGAGTATCTTAATCTCTTTACCTTAATTTTCCCTTACTTTATCGATCCCTGTAAGAATGTATGCAAATTAGAAAATCTAATGAGATTGCCAGCCTAGCATAACATGTAAGTAATGCAGGGAAGCTATCTTTCAGTTCTCGCTAGAAAATTATCAAGCAGTCATCAAATGCTGATGCTGAAAATTAGAAATAGATATGTTGAGGAAACGTAGTTTGTCAATTTTCTAGAACAGCCCATTGCCAAAATTTTATTTCTAAAGAAAGTACCAAGCTATGGTCATTTCTTATTGACAAAGCAGCGCCTTTGTCAATAAACTTTGCACACCACAAACTTTGTAGTCTCAGATAATTGGAAGAGCACTTTTAAGAAGCAGGTAATTTGCGAAATCGATTTTCTTTAGTTTTCTAACATAAAGGCTTACAGCTTCTAATCTTATGTGCGTATGCTGATATTATAATATAGCACTGAGGGAACATGGAGTAATCTTAATTTCATAAAGGTTATACCAAGTAATTAGAGATTTCAAGCATAAAGTCTACACAAAACTTTAACGTCTTAAACATCCCAATCTTTGACGGAAATTGGGTTAAGTTTGGTTAATGTTTGGAGTTTGAGTTCATAAGATTCTTGATAATCGACGAAGTAAAAGAAAACTTCGTTACGTGTATAATATAAAGAGAAGAATCAGTAATGGGGTGTTTTTTTTCGACATTGTATAATTGTAAGATTTCTGTCCACTAAACGACAGACGTTCAGTATTTTTATATATACCATTCTTTGACATTGCTCTACCCCAAAATCAAAATAACTTTATCATTTGTTCTCAATGCAGACAAGAAATTATGACGTTTCTGTATCGATTCAGGAGTATTTACTTACGAAAATGAGATGCACGTGAGGTAGGGCATCCGGGAACAGCGATAAATGCAGTCAAGCATAACGGTAGGAGTTTAAAAGGTGGCGAATACAACCTTAGTGAAAATCGAGCCATACTTCTTGCATTTTTGCGGTGAGTTAGCCAACACTAGTAGGGGACTGAGAGATGGAATTCAATAACGTCCCATGATATTCCAAATGTGCTGGATGGGGTGAATGCTTAAATGATGTGGACGTGCTTCCTTGGTCTTCAGGCCAAAGAAGCACGTTCACATCATTTAGGCATCGTCAGGATATAAGAGCCGAATGCGGGAGAGCCTTGTCCTGCAGGAAATAGCGTTTGGGTTGGAGCGTAGAAAGGACAGAAATACTGTCTTAGAAGGATTTCAACATAATGTCTTTTACCATCAACTTGCCGCCTTCAATAACGACCAAATGTGAACGGGTAATGCAATTGATAGACTCACATACTATGATTCAGAGTTTTGACTGGGTATGCTGCACCATAGTGCAGACTGGATCTAGCAGTATCAGAAGAATTTTTTGCTAATCGTGGGGAGCACGATTAACAGAAAATTCTTCTGATACTGCCAGATCCTAGAGTACTTTCGTAGGATAAACATACCTAAATTTACCAAATAACCGATAGGACCACCAGGAGGTTAAATGCTAGCTGTAGCTGAGGCTACCTGTCAGCTGAAGAATAACAGTAAGCTGAGAGTCAGTGTGGTATGCTTGTGTGAATGAGCAAGTCTAAATTCTAGGAAGTGAGTAGATGCATGGCCGTGAGTAAATGATTTGGGTCGTGAATGTGAGTGATTGATTGTTGTGGTGAATGTGAGTGACTGAATGCTGTGGTGAAGGTGAGTGGCTGAATGTTCTGGTGCAAGTTAGTGATTAGTGGGGTAAATGTGGAAGCCTGGGCAGTTGTGGTGAATATGAAAGACTAAATGTGGTGAATTTGAATGACTGAATATGTTTGAATGAGAATGGCTGTGTTGTGGTGAATGGGAAACTGAGTTGAGTGAGTGAACAAATCAATGTGTGGATGAATAATGACTGTGCATTACTGGATGAATGTTGAAGAGCATGAGTGAAAATGAGTATGAAAGAATGACTGACTGGGATTCACTAATCAAATGAACTGAATGAAAGAACATAAGATTGAATAATTGGAATAAAAGAAACTTTTGCGTCGTTGTATTAAGGTCACATAAATGTATGAATGTCTATTATTTTGACCAATTACTTTAATTAATTATCTTCTCATATAGGTTAGTTTAATTACGTTGGTTACTGATATATTACATTTGCCATATTGACTGCATACCACGCTCCCCTGGTGTAAAAGAGATGATGGATGAATGAAGAAACCAAAAAGAAAAAAAAATGTAAAAGGGTAAAAATATATAAAAGGTGTGTTGTCTATAAAATGTAAAAAAAACCCTAAAGAGTAAAAAAAAAGTATAAAATAGAAAATGTAAGAAAAAGGTATAAAATAGAAAATAAAAAGTAAAACTGTGTGAATGAAAATTATTATTAATTGCATGTTCTATCTTAGCCTCTTCACTGGAGAGGCTGACTGATGGCTATGCAGGCCCTCAGGGGCAACATGGTCATCCAGGCTCACACCATGCTGTAGCTTTTCCTAGCTGGCATGGTGTGGGATGCTGATCCTGGCCATTAAGGTTACCCCCAGGCCAGTGTGGGACAGAACTACAAAAAAGCACGCTCCACCATAAGTATCTCCTTCCTATGTTCTTTTATTCCTACCACCTGGGGTGATCGAGCCTCCTTCCCCCACCACCCACTTTCAACTCCCACCTTCTGGGCCAGGATGGGCCTCCTGAACCAGGGGCCCTTACTTTTTTACCTTTTAAATCAGGAGGGCTGCCTCAACTACTACCCCCTCTGTTCTCTACCCCTTTTATCCCACCCTCTTCCTAACTCCCCATTATCTCCTTTCCAATAATTTTTTTAGGTTCTCCTTGGATGCCAAGGCTACCCCAGGTATTTAAAATTCAAACACGTATCGCCTGCGCCAGGCGATAAGTGTTTGTAATTTGAATCAGAACATCAGTAAGTACTTGAAAAGATTTTGCACAATCCTTATCCGTTGTCAAGAGTGATGTGACAAAAACTGGTAATTTCAAAAGTTAGCAAAGAATGAAGGATCTCTGTGGTTTGTTTTCATGATATCTCGTTTTAAGACCCCTTCTATTCATCGTAACTGTTGACTTCATCAAAAATGTCTTTCGCCCTGTTAAAACCTTTTGCATACTGAAGTGCAACCGAGATCTATGTCACCTACCCACCCACACACCTAATCAGAACGGGTTTAGGAAGTGGTTTGAGTCCGGGTGCAATTTCCTTGAATACAAGAACGCCTGTTAAAGCTTTCACAAAATTATTCTTGCCATTGTGAAGCAATGGGTGAACATCATGAAATAATTCTTCTGCAAGTTGTTCATCAAATGGTAAGCAAGTCAATACAAAGTAATTAACGAAAAACTTTCATGGCCCCGCCTCCTTTCTTCATTTAAGAGATGTGTCGGGAACACCAAGATGATATCATGCTTAATTCCATCCAGCCAAAGCATATGGAGAGTACTTGCAAAACGTTGAGCAACAACTGAACTATTTGGATCTGGTCCTGTTTGGGTCTGGCGGCATGCCAGACCCAAACAGGACCATCACATCGGAAAACCGTGCCAGCATCTGTTTTCAGAGATGCTGTCATCATCTGAGTTGTTTCTCGTGATTTTCCCTTGAATCGTTGATGACCTTTCTTGGAACAACGAATTCCATGCAGTATATTGACATTTTGGACAGTCCTCATTCCTAAACTGCGGCAGAGGATTGGAAAGGGAACATTTATCTCTCTCAGAATAACATTGTATTGCGTCATATTGCACAGTGACTTAGTTTGAACACATTAGCGTACAAAAGCTACATCGGATTGCCTAGAGTTCCAACCTTAACTGTACTGAACACCTTTAGGATCATCTGGTATATCGCCTTCGGGCTTCAAAAAAATAATTAAATTATTAAAGATGAAATAAATAAAATAAAATATATAGAATTAAAAATCACAAAAAAAATAATAAAACCTTTATATGATTTATACTTCGTTCTTCTATCAGAAGTTAATGTCAAAGATTCTACAAAAAGCGTTGCTCTAACTCCTTGTTGTTACATGTTGTCAAATACCTGTGAATGAATTTAGATTCTAAGCCACCACGGGATCGCTCTATGATTTGTTTGAGGAAACCCCATAAGTGCATCAGTATAATGTATAAAACGTGAATTTTTATTGAATTAACTTACAAACACAAAACACTCACTTGCTTCTTACGCTCTGATGAAGAGAAGAGAAAACATTATTGAAACGTTCATCCATTTCTGTGCCTATTAAGCTGTTGTTCACTCCGAAATTCAATTGTCGATTGTATAATCAGGAATAAGAGAAAATACCCGCAGTTACTTTATATGCGTGACAGCACCTTGAAAAATCTCTAGCTGCAATTAACCTATCGGAACACATATTTACTAGACGCATATTCAAGCAACAGAGTCTCACCTATCCATTATGCAATAGACAATGATTCATCATGTCAGCTCTACTCAATACTAATATTTGAATGGAGTCCTTCGAAGCGACAGACCATCCTTTCTCGAGCGCACTTAAAATCTCTCTAATTATCTCCACTACAAAGTTGCGCTGCTGGTAAGCCTGGAGAAGGTATAAAAAGGAGCAAGTGTTGACCACTCATTGTCTCATTATGTTAGGCTTATGATGGATGTTGTCCGTTAATAGTGGGGAAAAGGCATTTTCTCTCAATCTGCCGACCACAATGATGATAAATAGGCCGTCTAACGTTAAAGATAAACAAATCAAGAATATTCGTTATCCACCAGGTGGCTCTTTTCGACTTATATTCTTTTCAGTGGGTACTTTAGGCCTGGAGAATAATCAATGGAAGTTGCTCATGGTTAGAGAAAGAAGACAGGAATCTTCGTGTTTTTTCCCTGTTTCTCTCTGATTTAATTCATCTCGATTTTTTTAAATTTTTGTACGATGTTCTTACTTATATTTGTTCTTATTATTTCTTTCTCTCTATACGTTATTTTCCATTGATTTCTTTAAGAGTGCGTTACAATTTTTACTGCTTTTCAGACTATCACATATATTTTTGACTTCGTATTTTTGTTTTCTTTCTCTCTCTCTCTGGTCATGTTATCAATACACGACTTCAATTAATTTATTTTATGCATATAAAAAATCCATAAATTATATAAATGCCATCAGATGGTGTCAATTACGACTAATACTGTTCCATTAACCTCAAACCACTACAGACATCGTCAAAACTGGTGCCATAACATGTGACTTGGAGCCACGACAAATGAGGTAAAGTTCTGTTCGCTGACGAGTCCCGTTTTAGTCTACGAGCAGATTTGATTTGCAGACAAAAGAATGCGGTATCATCCTTCCAGCATCAGAGAAAGGGACTGTTACCGTGGAGGCGGTGTTCTCGTGTGGGGCGCAATTATGATCGACGACCATACCGATAACAGATCTTCAAACCTGATGTGCGACTTTTTAGGGGCACGGTTGGCCCAGAATTTCTTTTCGTACACGAAACGCCATTGCACATAGAGTTCAGGTGGTGGAGAATATCTTGAAACTGAAGATATCCAACGATTTCCGTGCCCAGCACGATCAACAGACTTAAATCTGATCGAACATGTGTGGGACACCCTAGCGCGTTGCATTGCATGCCGACAGCCAACTCCCCTGTCACTTGGTGAGCTAAGGTCTCCGATGATGGAAGAATGTGATTTGTTGCCACAGACTCTTACAGACACCCTTATATCGAGCATGGTTCACCGCTGTCTGGCCTCTTTAGCCGTTCGAGGGGATTCCACTACACCGACGAGCCAAAACATTATGACCACCTGCCTATTATGATGTTGGTCCTCCACGTGCAGCCAAAACAGATCGTACCCGGCGAGGCATGGACGCTACAAGATTTCTAAATGTGTCTTGTTGTATCTGGTACCAACAGCAGATCCTTTAACTCCTGTAAGGTCCACTATTCGCCTAAGCATTGACTGTCTGAAGACGTCTGTAGGTATCTGCAGCCATACTGGCTGCAAGGCTTTCCACAGTGTTTGGACAGATGACGGTTGCGTGTCCACTTCCTGTTCCAAAACATTCCATAAATGTTCAATTGGATTGAGGTCAATCAATCAGATGAGTGATACCTTCACTGTATTCCATGAACCATTTATGTGCATTGCGGGCGGGACAGATGACACTGCGCATTACCGTCAGCAGAAGAGTACAACCATGTATCGAAGGAGACAGCGTCTTGGGTTTAAATCAGTGGCTACTGCAGAAGAAACTGTGCGAAAAACAAATAAGATAAACAAATCACGAAAAAGGCCACTCCTGGGACTGCAGTTATTAGCCGCCATGTATCCAAAATTCAGAAGGTAATCTTGCAGACACATGTAAATCTTTCCTCACCTGACTTCAGGAACCCACTTCAACTATCACATCACTCTATCCAGCTGCATGGCTTTCAATGGAATTCATTCCGTGCAATATTTAGATCAGACCATCTACATGGATTGAGTTATATAAAATATTTAGCGCTGTTTTGTATTTCATTTAAAGATTTTATGAAATATTTATAAAATTTCAATAATCGAAAATACTTTAAATATTTAAATATATTTTATAAATATTTTTATAAGATATTTTATATTAAATGTTAAATATTTTATCTAATAAATACGTTCATCACGCTAAGGCAAGCTATCATTTGAAAATAATTAATCCTTAAAATTAAAACAAAATGCATTTAAAACATTAAAATAAATTATTAATTAATTTTCCTTTAAGTAATCTCTGACTGCTGTTGTCAACAAGTTTGTTTAATCATCAGAATAAGTGATTATGGCGCTTTCCTATTGGCGAAATTAATGGTTTTCTGTTATTGTTATATATCGTTTAAAAATGTAGCATCATTTCTTTTTTCACAAACATGCGATTATATATATTTCTATATATTTCACTATTAAATTAAATTTTATTTTAAAAATAGTTTTCTTAATTTCTTATTTCTCTGTATTTCATTTAAAAAATGATTTATTAAAAAAAGCCTTTTTATATTTGTTAAAATTTACTATTTAAGAGGGAGTAATAGCCAACATTTTGGGCATTTATTTAAGGTATACCCAGTATAAAATAAAATAAAATAAAATATTTCCAGAAGCTTTCGGAACTCGTGTCCCTTTCTCAACTGACAGAATTTTTGAATACATTACAAGCAAAGTGTGGCACGTTACTCATTCGTCATTGTTGTAGCACGGACGTGTGCTGCCTTGCGCCAGTGATCATCCATCAATAAAACGGTTGTCTCCAGGATTGGATGTATACGCATGCCTTTCTGGCGATTTAATGCCTTAGGGTTGTTCATTATGTTTAGTGACTCTAGCCATAGGCGGTGGCGAAAGTGTCGCGCGTGGTCCACTATCTCAAAGTCGCGCTTGGGGTCAAGATCGTGGTTGGTAGCCCAAAAATGTTCTGCAAGCGCGGACTGGTCAGTTTCGGCAAGCCGGATTGCTCTGTCGTGTTCCGTGAGGCGATCCTGGAGACGTCTCGATGTCTCACCTACGTAGCAACTGTTACAGGCCCTACAGGTGATACGGTACACTACATTGCTGCGTAAGACAGGTGTGACAGGGGTCTTCACACTGGAGACAAGTGAACGTAGGTTCCTACCTGGTAATTGTACACATTTTATGTTGTAACTTCTCAGGATCTTCGAGATACGTCCTGACACTCCTGGATAGTACGGAATGTAGGCGGATGATATGCCGACTTGCTTCGGAGGTCTTGGGTTGGAAGTAAGTTCTTGTGCCTGTAACAAGCATCTGTTTAGTACATGGGATGGATAACCGCATCTGGTTAAGTCCGCCTTCACACGGGAGATCTCGTTACGTCTAATTGTGTCGGTGCTGGAATGGCTCCAGGCCCTGGAGAACAGGGTGCGGGCAGTGCTACTGAGATGGCTTGGAGCGTGGCCGGACCCGTAGTTGGTGAATTGACCGCACCACATGGGTTTGCGGTATACTGAGGTCTCTAGATTCACCAACTACGGGTCCGGCCACGCTCCAAGCCATCTCAATAGCACTGCCCGCACCCTGTTCTCCAGGGCCTGGAGCCATTCCAGCACCGACACAATTAGACGTAACGAGATCTCCCGTGTGAAGGCGGACTTAACCAGATGCGGTTATCCATCCCATGTACTAAACAGATGCTTGTTACAGGCACAAGAACTTACTTCCAACCCAAGACCTCCGAAGCAAGTCGGCATATCATCCGCCTACATTCCGTACTATCCAGGAGTGTCAGGACGTATCTCGAAGATCCTGAGAAGTTACAACATAAAATGTGTACAATTACCAGGTAGGAACCTACGTTCACTTGTCTCCAGTGTGAAGACCCCTGTCACACCTGTCTTACGCAGCAATGTAGTGTACCGTATCACCTGTAGGGCCTGTAACAGTTGCTACGTAGGTGAGACATCGAGACGTCTCCAGGATCGCCTCACGGAACACGACAGAGCAATCCGGCTTGCCGAAACTGACCAGTCCGCGCTTGCAGAACATTTTTGGGCTACCAACCACGATCTTGACCCCAAGCGCGACTTTGAGATAGTGGACCACGCGCGACACTTTCGCCACCGCCTATGGCTAGAGTCACTAAACATAATGAACAACCCTAAGGCATTAAATCGCCAGAAAGGCATGCGTATACATCCAATCCTGGAGACAACCGTTTTATTGATGGATGATCACTGGCGCAAGGCAGCACACGTCCGTGCTACAACAATGACGAATGAGTAACGTGCCACACTTTGCTTGTAATGTATTCAAAAATTCTGTCAGTTGAGAAAGGGACACGAGTTCCGAAAGCTTCTGGAAATATTTTATTTTATTTTATTTTATACTGGGTATACCTTAAATAAATATCTGTTAAACTATGGACCCCAGTACTCCAGGCCCATTTGTCACTATTTTGGGCATATTTGCAATCCCTACTCCTGTTTTCTTCCTCATGGAATAATTCTACTCTCTGTGGCTGGATTTTCATGAAATTTTATATATGTGCCTAATAGAAATATTTGTAAAGCCATCTCAAATTTAATTAAAAACGGACTAATAGAAATATGCCAATTATTATTTATCTGTTCGTCCGTCCGTCGGCATGTAATAACTCGACTCTCAGTGGATAGATTTTTAATGAAATTTCATATTTGGTTTTCTGGAAAGATTTGTCGATCCTTCCCAAATTTGACTAAAGTCAGACCAAGAGAAATCTGTAAATTATTTATTTTTTTCTTACCTATCAGACAGGCTATTCATACATCATATATTGTAGCTGAAGCACTAGATATTGTTTGTTGCGATACTCTGGTTGGAAGGATGAATGGTCAAAGTGGTGGATGCACAGAAACTCAATTTTCTCGGTTAGATAATAAAAGACGTTGGTTTTTGCTCTTTTTTTCTTATAAATCGTAAATTATTACTATTTGCTAAGCGCCTTAAATATAACGCATTTTATTTGCTTTCGTTTTCCAAGTGTACGAGTAGTTTTTGATCATCTGCATTCTAAAGAAAGGTATCACGTGATCTACTTGTCCCATGTGATATATTTCCCCATGTGGTTAACGTATAATTCTTAACTATATTCAAATAGACATATTAAAAGCATGGAGGGCAGGTGCTCTGACGTACATCACAGTTTATTGGCTTCCAGCTAGAAACTTCGTTTTGTAATTTTGTTATATTAGAGACCTCAGGCGCTGGAGTTAAGGGGATTTAATGATGTAAGCTGATATGATTTAGATGTTGGGTGAGTAGGGGGGTACGAACTACTGAGATATTTAGCTGCCGCTTGTGCAGAAACAGCCATCTTGCTCTTGGTTTGGAATACGACCATCAGCAAGGTCTCAAATAAATTATTTCTATTCACGTTGTCAAAAACAAAACAAAAGCTTCTCTTTGTGTTTTTGTATTAATTACACTGAGTGGTCACTTTATTAGATACCACCGAGTGTATTCATGAAATGGAGCGCTCCTTTGGTAACATAATCACGCGTTCGTACCATCCGATATAAAGTAAGTGGGCAAAAGATACATAGAACAGTGATATAGTGTTAATTGTCTACTGGCATCGGGGGTCTCCCCCCAACTCCGCGTAGTATATGCGTGATGCATAGAGTTCACTGTAAAGGTCAGATTGTGTATGCAGAGGGGGGCTATGAAGTGTAGTGTTGTGTTGTTATGTTCATCTGGCCTCTCAGCCGCGGGGAGCTTGGAAACCAAGGCACCCACCTTTGACTATGACTACCTTGAGAAGGTGGGCCAGGGCAGTAAGTAAATAGACATATAAGTACTCTGGCAGGGGCGAACCCTGGATGTCGCCTGAGCTTGCCAGCGAGGGCCCTGATAGAAAAACTGAGATAGACGAACAGGAGGAAATAAAAGGAAAAAAATGAAAGGGTTGAGTTTGGGACAAAAGGTGATAGGAAGAACAAGAGGATAGAGGGACACCCCTGA
Organism: Mastigoproctus giganteus; assembly: GCF_048544385.1. Classification (NCBI taxonomy): domain Eukaryota; kingdom Metazoa; phylum Arthropoda; class Arachnida; order Uropygi; family Thelyphonidae; genus Mastigoproctus; species Mastigoproctus giganteus. The sequence continues at coordinate 43,641,634 of NC_143585.1, forward strand.
GAAGGCAACCCACCGTCTGTTGGCGGGGACTGTTAAGAGGCAAACATAGAATTAGGGTGGTAGGACCTACCAGGCGAAAAGGTATAGGAGACTTTGTGGGAGGATTTGCCGTGTCCGTAGGGGTGAACGACATTCCCACGCTGGCCAGACCAGCTGGAACCTACGTCATGTCGCCTAGGGAAAGAAATCAGTATTGAGTCAACACAGGTATGAGGGGGCTTTCAAAAGATGGTTTCCCCCTGCAGTCATGGTCAGGAGCAACCATCAAGAAGGTGAAATTATAGTAGGCCACCAACTGTTAAATACAATTAATGAGTGGATTCGTTGTCAAAATGATTAACTGAAATCTCTTCTGACCACAGGACACAGGAGTTTCCAACTAATCGTTTAAGAGACAGAGAATTTTAAATTCACGAAAACAAATTTTATAAAAAGAACAGTTTATGATAAAATAAATTATTATGAATGAAATTTAATTTTTTTTCGATATTTCTAGCATTTCTTGAAATTTATTATTAATAATTATAATTATATTCCAACACATTTTTATTAGAATATAATATTTATAAATTAGGGCAAAGGAAAATTTATTTCTTAATCTATAAGATTACGCAGATGGAGTTCGAATGAGTACGCCTGTTCATTCAGTCGTCAAACTGCAAAAAGATTTCAGTAAAAAAAAATATTTCTCCACTAAAATCACCTGAAAACTGTACATCCTCCCAAAACCAGTGCCTGGTACTCATGATTAAACATATCGATTTAAGCGTCTTTGCATCATGTTTTTTTTTTTTTTTTGAAGATTTCCACTTTTTGCATAAAGTACACACGCTGCTTTGCCTCTATCTTCTCTCCATCTCCATAGTAGGAGTGATTACTGCTTACAAATCTGAATTTAATAAGATCGTCAAGAGTCGATTTTTTTCGTCCATCAGTAAGAAGTGAGGTTATTAGATTCCTCCCAGTTCTTGCATTTTTCTTCTTATTTTGTTGGTTTATGAATTTCTATTCCATCAATGTCTAATTCGGTAGTAAAATCTAACATATTCCAGACCTTTTTAAATATACTCTTTTACATATTCCAGATGGCTCTGATTTCTTCAAAAAAACTAATCAACACCCTGGTTATAAATAAGTAATCATTTTTTTTAAAGTTAACTTCATGTTTATGAATGCAATTTAAAAAGCGAAGTTAATTTTCGAGATGGTGGAAATTATTAAATAAATGTTAATCTAATTATGAAATCGTAACCCGCTCAAAAATTCTAATTCCAGAAAGAACATTTTCATACTAAAACCTGAGCTTAGACCCAAACATGCAAATGTTTTTTTAATAATGAATAGGACACATGATTTATGAAAATGATAAGCAAGCTGATGTGGTACGATAGATAATTATTCTTGTATCCATGATAGCCGAGAACAAATAAAGCATCACAGATATTGCCTCCCAATTGGCCAATCCTGAATCGCCTTCGAAATACATCTCCAGTCTTCTCATGTTGTTGTTGTCATAACCTTGAATTCAACATTCGTAATTCTCTCTAACCATCCCAGCTTCATACTATCTTGTAACTTTGAATCTTTAAAATGTTTAGGCTACATTCTACAGAAAGATAAAATGTAATAAGTTGCCTTCTGTTTCACTAAAATGGACTTTGGAATTCGGAAAAAACTTATCCATAGTAAAATTATTCATACACCAATAAAGATACCTAGATATCTTCTGATTAGAAATGAATGTCGCTGAATGAACGACCCTTAAAGCTAGTATTCAACTTTAAGCTGATCTACGAGAAAAATGGAATTCTGACATCAAAATCTTATTTATCAAAATAAATTAGACTCGATTTTAAATTACATTTGAGCAACTAGGTTTAAAAATCAAAGCGCATTGTCCTAATACACATTAATATAAAAGATCATCACAGAAATCAATTAAACCACTTTATATCTCCGATATTTTGATAAGGCAGTGTAGAATTTGATTAAAATACTATATTAATTCAATTCCGAAGGAACATTTATTGAATGCAAACAAATAAATACAGAACCACATTTGTATTTAGTCACCGTGATTGAATATTAGCTCCAAATACAAACCATGATTAAGATATGCAATTTAATCTTGTAAATCAGAAATCAGCATCATCATAAGACAAGTATCTCGAAAACGATCTTGATGAAATCCGCTTCTTGACAGTTCATATGTTCGATAACTTTTCTTGTGATTTGTATACTCAAGTGTGTAATAACTTGCATTCAAGCAAAGCCAGATTCTGTCGTCAAGAGTACTGATATTTAAGCAGCCTCCTCTCGAGATCTGTCCCTTGTACTTACCAATGATTCATATTCCTGCTGGGGAAACAACGAAGACACTGCACACGTCTACCTGCTTTAGGACTTTCGCACGCCAATGATACCCTGGAGGTTGTACTACACCAAATTACCCTCTGTTGGTCTAGTAGTGAGGAATTGTCTCTTATAACGAGAACACTTGGTCATTATCTCTGACGGCCGATTTATGCTAGAGGGAACAATCCATGCAATGAGGTCTGCGATTGGGGAGGCACGTGTGATGTCGCATCTGTCTTCAAATCCCCTGATAGCAATATGATCACGATTTGCTATCTCGATTCCTTAGAAAACAATATGAAATTAAGAGAAAAAAAAATATGAAGCTTTACACTGTTCTTCGTGTTACACCAATGGCCCACTATGCGAGATACAGATATCCATGAAGGCATTTCAAAGCCATCATTTTTTTTTACCACTCCTTTTAAATTTTCGAAATATATTCAATTTCTTGATGTAAGATGCTCTTTGAAAAATGATATCAAAGAGTTTATGCAAATCATTACATAGGTTAAAACTTCTGAAATATAATGACAGGTGTATAAATAAAATCGAATCATTATTACTTTTTGTCCTTCGAAGACCAAGTAAAAAGCTACCAAAGCCAGTTATTTTAATTGATGGAGATCAATAACCCAAAGCTTTTGGTAGAATGATTGAATATCTCTGTCCATTTTAAATATAAAAGTTATTTAGTTATTTATTCACGTCATAATAAGTGATTTCTGTAAAAAAAGGAAACTTATATGAATAACATATTTTTTAAAAAGATTGTATTTTATTACTTTTGATTATGTTACCTCCTTCGTTGGTTTTTCGTACAGCAGATTTTAAAAAGTGGTAAACATTCTTCACTTTGAGTAGACTCCAAGGAAAAGTAATATTAACCAGTTTACTCCTGTTTTTTGTAATACTCCGACATACAAAAAAATAGTTCAGTGGTATTAATAGTAATTGATATTCTGTAAATTTCGATTTATATATATTTTATCCTTTATTTATTATATTTTTTAAAATATTTAATTATACATACTTTTAAATTTATATTTTTAAATAAATAAAAAATAAAAGTCTGATATTATAAGGATGGAAGCAGGGCGTATTAATACATCATGTCATTTATTGTGTGAATAGTGGTTTTTCGGTGGTACTGTATTTTGTAAATTTGAATTATTCATGGCGCATTATAACCTTCGAGTGTTTTGCGCCATAAAAACCAAAAATCAAATCAAATCAAATCATTCTCGATGGTATAAATTTATGTTTAAACAGCCTATAGATCCCAAGATAGAAAAAAAAAACTCCTTTACCACGAGTTGCGCAAGAATTGCACTACTTCAAAGGGCAGCATCGCCGAAAGGTGTTATTACTCTTATATGTTTACTAAAAATTATCTTAATGCGTTTTTAAAGAATTTTACTTATTTTATTTAAAAGACACAAATTTATTTAAAAGATGTTTAAAATAATTTTAAATAAATACAAGATTAGCCTTTCGGTAACGTCATTTATTTGAAAGTAGTGCAATATCGACGTAACTCGCGATAAAAGAGTTTGGTCTATTGTGAGATCTTAGTCCATACCCATAGGAGGTTGTCTATTGTGAGATGTAGTAGATGTTCCTATGGCATCTTGGACTTGCTGCATGACTTCCGTGAGACACGACCTTACCATTTTTATCTAACACTTTCATCTTTGAATAATAGTCACTGGATTTTGGAAGGTTCAGACGAGTCAGATGGTCGTTTCCCCTGTGACTCATCTCAACCTCCATGAGGTGATGACTGGATCTCAAATTGGCATCCAACTAGCATCTCACGCTGAAAGACTGTACGATTCGATCCACAGCTTATACCGGCTGCTAACGTACTTCTTCTCCACAGCTAGTTCAATGAGATTCATAATTGATATCTGATGTTATAGCCATGAGACTTCTTGGACAGCACACAATATTTGTGGAGGAGGAGTATTTTGGTAAGAAAGCGTCTGTATATTAGATTAAATCTACTGAATGGACGACATTTAATATACACTATAATATCAAAATCTATGCAACAAAAATTATCATTCTTTTAATGATTTGGTTATACAGAAACTTTAAGAACCGGGGTATTACTGAAGAAGTCCCAAAGGATTTTTCAGTAACTTCAGGCGTTAACCCTGGATCTTCTCCCCCCAACTACACGCACACAACATACAATAATAACATTTGCTAGTATAGTGTAAGCATCTATCGAACTCAAGTTTATTTTTCATCTTTGGAAGAGAAGATATTTGCAAAAAAAATACATTATTCAATGAATATGAGCACAAGGCAATAAACTTTAATGAGTAGCTTCCAGAGACATTTTCTTTCAAGCACTTCTCATAATGAAAGTCCTTATTCCAACTTCGATATCCATTCTGCAGCATGGCTTAAAACTTCCTCTGGAGCATACCGTATTTACCATTAAAAGTAATACACAACATCGTCATTTGCCTGGTAATAAGCAGATTTCTATTTGATGCGTCTGCCGCTGTGGTGCTATTAATAAAGTTTGCTGATGGGTGAATCTAGGGTGAACGAAAGGTCATCAGAAGTTCTTTATCGTCTTTCGTTTCTCTCTCTCCGGAGGCAGAACGCACGGCCCTCATTTCAGGTGCTCGTTAAGGCTTATCTGATATCCTCTGCCTGTGGCCCAAACTGTTTATCCAGGGATCAGTCGGCAATATTTCCTTAGCGTATTCTCCATGATAGCAGAGAGTCGGATCATGAGAGACATGGAGGGCCATTTGTTCCACCAGAATCAGCCAATCCTTAGAAACGTAGTTTGGGAAACTATAAGGATAAAGATCTAAAATCAAAACATATCAGAGTTGTCTACAAACTGGTCGTAGCTTCGAAAGTAAAGCTATGAAAAATGAAATAAAATACCCTGAAAGGGTGTGAGGTGATAAATTGTATGGGTAAGAAAGATCATCATCTTGGAAAGGAAAATGTTTTCTTTTTTATAACTGGATTCTTTTATGATAAATGACTTATGCAGCTGATATTCGATGTAGAAAGACACAACAGGAGCTTGAAAATGGATATAATGTTCGGAATACGTATTCGGTTTTCGACACGTGACAAGATAATTCCTGTCTTCTTTGCTTCTCTTATGATTTGTTTTGAAAATATTTAAATTGAATCGATAACAGAGTGCAGTATGCATATATGCTATTTTATTTGCATTTATTTATTATTTCGTCGCAGAATAGAACAATATATATTCCAGTATAGAGATAAATATGTCTATGTTTGTATGTGGGCTACACCTATAAATGCGTATATTCAATCCCGAATTGAGTTTGTCGGATGAAAGAGTGGAGAACTCACTGACTGAAAAATGCTCGGTGTGTTCCACTGCAGGATTTCATTCTACCAAAGAGTTAACTGAAATAGCATTTAAATTCAAAAGTTAGTCCAGTTGCGAGTTATGTTAGAAAAGGTTTTGAAATCTCTGGGCCAACTGTTTGCGATCCATCAATAGCTCTAAGACAATTGATCTGAAAATGAATTTTTATGACTTCAAGATAAAGTCGATGAAAATAACGCACATTCAAGGTGCGGCTAAAAACAAACGAGGGATATATTTTTAAAATAATTTACTATTTTAAATACAAAAATTTCAACGTTTATCCCCTTCAAAATATTCTCCAGCCTCGTCAATGTTTCATTCATTCTAATGAACGAAAATTTAAAACCAGATAGATCAGATCCCATAATTAAACACTCTAAACTCTAATGATTTTTTACGTATAATCAATGCTTGTTCGGATGTAACCTGTACATATCAAGCAGTATTTTGACAGAATTATAGCTTAAAAACAGTTATTTTACTCCTCTCCACTTCACTATTTCTCGTCTAATACGTCTTTGCCTTATTTATAACATAATTCACAATTCTGAGAATCCAGTTTCTCGTTATTATGAGCAGATACTTCTGGCAACGATGGAGTGTTCCTTGTAAGTTTTCGTTCAATGCAATGCCTCTTACCATCTGAAGCACTTGGTGGTTTCTTCAATTTGTAGCTCTCTCTCTTGGCCTCAAGTATTTGGTTCACCATTCCAGCTTGTAACTCACTACTGCATTCAATAGGACACGAACAAGTACTGAAAAGTTTAAAATTGTTCTTCTATTAGATGAACTTTCCCAATTAAACACGTTTGTTTGGTTTTCATAGTTCTTTAGGATTCAACTTGGAAACATCTTACGCGAATGAAAGAAACTACACGATTAATGCAGTAAACCCGCACTTAGAAGTAGAAACACATACAAAAGTAATAAACTAAAAATAAATATCGCTAAACGGAAGTAGTAATTGACAGGTTAAAGAACTATCTTCTTTCTAAGTATTACATGCTGCCAAAGGTCTACCTCTCTTCGTATTTTTTATTTTACCGATTTTTACATTTATTTATTGCATACCTCTAAGTCAAGGCTTGTCTCATCTGGTTCTCTGTGAGTGTAGACTGGAAATTAAATAATACACTACCTGCTGTGGCATTTTTTGTGCGTATTTTGTAACCATATAAGTGTTATACTTTTATTTCTCGCTTTCTACAATGAGATTTCAATTTCTCTCTTTCATCTTACTTCAACACAGTTGCCTAATCATAGGGGCTATGTCTTTGTCGCTAAGTACAGCCAAGGGACTACTCAAGATCAATTTACAATCTCATCCATTAACTTTCCAGATCTGAAGAACTCTCAACTCTCTGGAACCAGTCTCTTTCGTATCATAAACTGAGTAAACTCATAATGATCATAATCATAATGAATATAACATTCTTAACAGGGATCTCTAGATGGGGAAAAGAGATTTCCCGTTCACCCGTCTAAAGATCCTCTACCTAAATAGGACTGCTCAGATCTACAAGTTACTGGTCTCAACTGATCTATCCATATCCTTTCAATATGACCATCAACCTTCACTATATCCATCTGAGTTCCCATAGTTAAAATCACTTCCTGTAAAGCAAATAGGAGATCGTAGCCGTTCTTCGCCAGTGGTACTATTATAGTGGTAAACAGCAATTCCAATACGACTTCATCTTGAAGAACACCTGAAGTAACTTTTCGCTTCCACCTGGGTTTTGGAGATGGCTTATCCGATGCTGAAAGAAAGATGTTATGATGCTTTGAATGTTGCCTGTAATGTTGCCTAGGATTCCAGAAGCTACTTGGATCTACATCTAAATATGTTATCTCTAGTTTCTTTTTTCTTTCGAAATCTGATAATGAGTTGGGTGATAGTAAGCTGGCTTGTAATGGCAGAGAGTTGGAGGGCATCGTAATGGATCTGGGGATTCTGGTCTCCTAATAGTTGGTGAGGAAGGACAGCGCAATGTTTTTATTCCCTCCAAAGAACTTTAGCATGCTCGATGCGTTAGATATAAGTCAGAAGTATTTTACGTCAGCTGCTTTTAGGCCCTTTCGACAAGACCTTAGTTTTTCCTCTCTTTGGGGAAAAATATCATTTTTTGGATGTTGTTAAAGGTAGAAAGCAATGGTGGTTGGATGACATATGGGTTCAGAACTTTGATCATAAAATTATGCTATTTGTATGGCTCACATAAATAGCCAAAGAAATTCCCGCAGGTCACTCTAACGAATCTCAAGAAAATTTTCACAGACGCCGTTAAAATCTTTCTGTATATTGTTTTAAAAGAATTTATAAAATGAGTTTTTATTTCTTTTATTGTTTTGTTTTTTTATTCCAGGCTCCAGCGAGGGCGCTCTTTCCAGTTTGAAAACATTTCTTTATGTCGTGGAAGAGCGCGTAGCGCAAACTAATAAATCAATAAATATCTAAAAAAAAATTATGTCTTCAAAATGTTCAACTTAAAAAATATTCGAAGACAGCACAGCGTTATATTTCATATCTAAGAAAGTCGCGCTGGAAATCAGGGCTATGCAACTGATCTCTTACCTAAGTAGGATAAGACATTTATGGCCCTCTAGCGCGCTGTAAGACATGATTTAGTTTGTGCCCCTTTAGAAATACCAGCGGGAAGATACTTTTTTCGAAAGAAGAAAGTGAGAAAGCGTTTGCTTACGGTCCCTTCCTCCCTCCGCATTAACCTACCGATCTCTTGTGGTCCATAAAAATGTGCTGTCACTAGCGAGAAATCCAATGTGAGGCCAGGAAGAAAACAAACAGCCAGAACGAAGCAAGGCGAGAGTCAAATGTGCCTTTCGCCGCAAGCAAGATCATAAGTTGTGTACCTTAGGCGTGCACCACTGAAATATTTTGATATCGCAATCTGCAAAGTCATATACCGATATGTATATAAAAAATACATTTTTCTAAACATAATAACGTCAGGAGTAGGCAGAAAACCCAAACAAAATGATAGGTATTCTAGCATCTATCGCTCCAGTAGACCAGGATTCATCAATCAGAAGAGAAACTTCGACATAAATATTGAACGCGGTCGTAGAAATGTGTACAGTTACAATATTTCACTTATGAAAGAAAAATAAAGTAATTTGGTGACGAATATGTAAATATATTCTTATATGAACGATTACGATAATCTAGTCAAAGTCCACAATATCTCTTTGGAACGGTGAGAACGATTTTGTTTTGTAATCAAACATGGCGTAAGCGTTGACTATCAAAGCATGAATTCGTTTGAGTCATTTTCGGAAGGGATTTCTTTTTATCTTTTAATCTCACGGGGATCATTTATCATATTTTGTTTTTCTATCCGAAAACTGCCTCTAAAGATTTTAAGCAAACCTGATTGTTAATGTACATTAGTCCCTATATTCAATTTCTGGAACGTAAGGTTCTAGTGGATTCGTCAGAGCTTAAAAGTTTCGTATTTCAATATGTTTTCGAAAGGATTAGTGGGAACTTTAAGATCCACCAATTGTGTATACAAAGAAAACATTTTAAAATTCCAAACTTTTCCCTTCTGTCGCAGAGAGTAAGGAGTTCAGAAACAAACACAATATTGTGTTGTTTTAATACGTTCCGCCCCTCCCACGCCATATTTAAAATGAAACGATTTATCTAGCTGCATGTGCACATAATATTAGTTGCTGAAGAGTTCTAGGCGCATCACCAACTTAAGCCATATTTTCGTATATAATGTCTGTAAATTGAATGTGAGTTTGCTGGATGAAAAACTCCAGTTTCCAGGAACTGGTTTATTTCTGGGTAACTTACAACCCGACGCACGTAACCTCCAAGAAACTTCCTACGATATCTTGCCCGACGCACGCCCTTTCTAGATTGTTGGCCGGACTAGCTGGACAGTGAAGAATAGTCAAGAATTTATACGGTTTGCCCAGGATCAGAACATTAAAGAAGAAGAAATTTTGATATCATTTGATGTGGCGTCGTTGTTCACATGCATTCCGGTTGTTGTTGTTGTTATTTGGTTTTTAGGAGCATTAGCAACTAAGGCCATATTTCATTCCGGTGGATCGTGCTTTGGATTGTGTGCGCACAGCCTTGGAGGGTGATAATACCTTGAGAGATAGGACGAATTTGAGTGTACAGGACATATGTGAAGGTGTTAGCTTGTGTTTGTCCGGCACCACTATGGTATTTGCAGGTGTGTTG